>NC_090183.1:35459676-35729676 GCF_024679245.1 Pseudorasbora parva | reverse complement strand
TCGTGATTGGTTGATAGGTGGAGGGTGGAGCTTCAGGTCAAAACACAACATGTCAACATCAACATCAGTTGAGGGCTGCAACAACAACTTTTAAATGACATTATCCTGGCCGGACTACTGTTGTCAGTGATATCAGTATTTGAAATGAACATGATTTCTCAATGTCTAGTGACATATCAGGGCCATTTTATGATTCATTGAAATACATTTCTTACATACAGTTCCAGCATCAAATTAGTATATTAGAATGATTTCTGAAGAATCATGTGACTCTGGAGGAATGACTGCTGAATATTCAGCTTTGCCAACTAGGCATTAAAATAGAAAACAGATATTTTAAATTGTAATATTATTTCACATTTATTACCGTTTTACAGTGTTTTGTCAAATAAATGCAGTCTTGGTGGTCATAAGAAACTTCTTTATAAAACAAACAAAAAGAATCTTACCGACCCCTAGCTTAAATAAAAGTGTTTGTATTTAGTTATGTCTGTATATGTGTTATAGGAAGAAGCAGTCACTTCGCTGGGCGGACCCCAATGCTTTCTGGCCTGGAAAGGAAGATCATGTGCGCTTGTTTCTGCCTGTAATGACAAGCTCTCCTGCAATGGTTTTATTTCAGCGTATTGAGCGCACTGTTGCACCAAGTCCTGGACACTGGCCTGTAAATCACTTAGGATATTCAACCTCTGGAGATATAGAAGCTTGCAAGATGTACACACTCTAGAACATTTTTGACTGTCTATATTAAAGTCAGTGTGAAATGGAAGTTGTGATTTGATTTAAAGAATTGTCTATTGTGATTTCATGGTTGACTCTAAAATGCTAATTTCCACAATTAGATGACGGCATGCAAAAACTCAAATTCTACTGTAGAGGTCCTGCTCTTTTTAGCTTTGTTTTGCCACTCAATGGCTGAATCCGAAATCACCCGTATACTCTCATATAGGGCATTCATTGAGGGGACATCCATTTGTAGTGCTGTCCAAACCACAAACCATAGTGGACGTAATGGAGTGCACTCATTCTATCCCACATTGCATAACGAGTGTACAGCCCAGTGTACATTCAACAGCTGTCTGATTTCACTCACTCGTTTTCATTCACTCCTTCAACTGTAGTGTAGGGGATAATGATTGAGGGTTTAGGGGGTGATTTCGGATTCAGCCAACATATGCAAATTGGACTAAGCTATATTTGATCTAATAAATAATCAAATGTAAAATCTTTCCATACTGTTTTTTTTCTTCCCAATTGCAATA
Source organism: Pseudorasbora parva (assembly GCF_024679245.1). Lineage (NCBI taxonomy): Eukaryota > Metazoa > Chordata > Actinopteri > Cypriniformes > Gobionidae > Pseudorasbora > Pseudorasbora parva. The sequence continues at coordinate 35,728,414 of NC_090183.1, read as the reverse complement.
TGGATTATGAAAGTACAAATAACTTGTGCGTGTTTTGTGAACAGAGCACTGTTTTTCCTTGTGTCAGGATATTTGCATTAGGAAGTATAAAGCAGAGTGATTTGTTTGATATAGATCAGGACACCTGTGAATTTAGAAAAGAGACAGCACACTGTAGAAGACAGATGTCAAAGACAGAGGACGAAGAGATGTCACACATTTTGAGTCAGCTCCTGTCGACTCGAGAGAATGGCCTTCTCTACAGTTTACTAAGTCATGAATGCAGTGTGAGTTAAATTTTTTGTTTCCCTTTCCATTTTTTTCATTTATTTGGTTATACATCAAATGATCAAAATACCGTAGTATATTCTAAAAGAAACCAAACAGTGTTCAGTAATTACTGTTATTGCATTATCATAATTCACTCTTTTTAGAATATATATTCAGAATATATAAGAAGCAATTTCAGTTCTGTATGTCCCATCCCATTACTGTGTTTATGTGTGTTGTATACGTTTTCTAGTGAGCATTTCTTATTCTAAAGTTTCTAATTCCAACTCCAGAGAACCCACTGTGACATCAAAACTCTTGGCTGGTGTTTCATGCTCTTTTTATGCATTTGTTTCTTTATTTGGAACATTCACATAATGCTCATAACTGCTATCTTTACACAGCCTGATCCAACTTGACCACTGGTTTTTCTGGTTCGTAGACAGAACACATTGTGGTTATTTTGATGATTTAAAGGTAGAGAAGCCAGGAAAGCCGAGTACTTTTTTTTTTCAACTATGCAAACTTATGCAAACAGCATTTTCGAAAACTGCGCATTTGTACTGACAAAAAGACATGGCACAACTACACTGCGGATCTGGTTCTTTCTGGATATGTGGTTGAATGTATTTTTAAAAACATTTTTGTGTGTCTTTGCACTGTATATAGCATACAGTCAGCATGCACATTCAGAGACATATGTTTATGGGTTTCTTTGTGTACATTACAGGTTTTAGCATGTGGTATTGTCCAGCTGGTAATTGCAGAAAAAAAGGAGTGGAAAAGTCACAGTTTTGGAGTTTTATGTCTGGTGCTAGATAAATCCATGCATTCAACATTCATGAGACTCTACTGTCTTAAGGTGAGGCTAACAGATATTGCAGAGAGAGCATTCACCCACTCAGTGTGTTAATCTTTAAATGGTAAAAAAAAAAAAATCCTTCCCATTCCCATAAAAGTGTTATGGGAATCAGCAGTTGAAATATTTTCAGAAAATTGTAATATTAAAGGACGCGTGGTGAAAATCAAGTTTATTTAATGTTGTTTAATCTATGAAGTTTTTTACAATATGCTCTAAAAAAAAATGGGCAAATTCATAATTCAATACCATTGCTGAGTATTTTCTGTTAAAACTGCAGTGAACCAAAGACTTCCACATCAACATGCCGGAAGGCTTATCATTATCATTAACTATTCTCTGAATTTGAAGCAGTGGAGTCTTAAAAGAAGCCAGGTTATCCTGGTATATTTTTTTCTATATGAAAAATTGGGTAGATATAGCAATATATGTATGTGCATATTACAATTAACTGTATGCGTCTCCACTGAAGTTTTTTCAAGCTGATTGTTAGAAGACAGCTGTCTGACTCAATTGGCGAATGGGAATATGGTTTGTGTAACATTAATAACGTCTCGGTAAACTCGTTCCCTGAAGGAGGGAATGGAGATGTACATCGAATGTGACAGACTGAAAGGGAACACTTTATTAACTTGATAACCATATTAAAGGTCCTATAGCATGTTTTTATTTTATAATGTTTCCTGAGGTGTACTTATTAGTATGGTTTTTACCATATTTCTCTCACAAAATGCTTTCACTAACACGACATCGACATGAATACAGTAAGAGCTTCTGTTGTGCAGCTTAACGGCAGTTTGGACAAGTGTGCACTGCAGATATACGTGCGATTAACAGATCTGAACATTATAAAGAGTGTTCTTTGATTGCTCTCTGTAGTTTAATCGTTTAAATAACAAATTTGTTTCATGCTACTAACAGAAATATGTGAAGTTGATGGTTTTAGTCACTGACTTGAATCACTGATGCATCAAGACCGCCAGTGGCGGGACTGATGGTATTAAACGATTTAGAAAGAAAGTCTGTGTGAACTTGAATGATTGGCTACACATTAGAAATCACTGATCCCAGATCAGGCATTAATGAACACTGTTACTCACTGTTTGTGGCGGTGCTGTCGAATCCATATGGTAAAGACTGTGCTGACATTGACTGATAAACTGAATCCATTCTCTACTGAGCGGGTAAAGCAGAGGAAGGGGAGGAAACCTTTCCTGGTATGACGTCATAACAGGAGAATTCAAGATCAGCTCGTCTGAGCTCTCATTCTCTCAAAGGCAGAGAAAGACAGCCAGAACTCGGTTTACACCGATCAAAATTTAGCCACTTAGGGATAATATTCAGGCTAGGGGAGCTCATATTAAAGGATTAATTCACCCAAAAATGAAATGTAGATGTTTATCTGATTACCTCCAGTGCATCCAACATGTAGATATGTCTGTTTCTTCAGTAGAACACAAATAAAGATTTTTAACTCCAACCATTGCTGTGTGCCAGTCATATGGTGAATAGGTAACAAGTCTTTAAAGCAAAACATACAAACAAAACAAACGTGCTTAGGCAACGTGCACAAAAACCCTGCTGCTCCTGATAACACAGTGATTTGTTAAGACACGAACCGATCAGTTTCTGTGAGAAACACAACAGTATTTATGTTATTTATTTACCTCCCAACGAGTCTCATCAAGTTTTCCCATAGGCAGTAACTTCCGTTAGGTGAGGTCAAATAGCGGCGCGATCATAGAGATATATATATTTATAAAGATCCTCAGTTGTGGCTGCGCGGATCGGTTGAATGATCCATGTATGTCTATGATCGCGCCGCTATTTGACCTCACCAAACGGAAGTTACTGCCGATAGGAAAACTTGATGAGACTCGTCGGGATATGAGGTAAATAAATAACATAAATACTGTTGTGTTTCTCACAGAAACTGATCAGTTCGTGTCTTAACAAATCACTGTGTTATCAGGAGCAGCAGGGTTTTTGTGCAGGTTGCCTAAGCATGTTTGTTTTGTTTGTATGTTTTGCTCTTAAAGACTTGTTACCTATTCACCATATGACTGGCACACAGCAATGGTTGGAGTTAAAAATCTTAATTTGTGTTCTACTGAAGAAACAAAGACACCTACATGTTGGATGCACTGGGGGTAAGCAGATAAACATCTAATTTTCATTTTTGGGTGAACTAACCCTTTAAATGTTCAAAAACCTCATAAAATAAAAATGTCATGCCATGGGACCTTTAATACCGTTGTGTCCAACGTTGTAAAGAGCAATGACAGAGGGGATCTCTGAGCTGATGAGTGAGGAGGCGAGGTTAATTATCATATCCATATTTCTGTATATACTGTATAAGGGTGTTGAGCTACTTTCAACTCTACTGTTGTACTGATTCTGCTCCACAGGCTTTGCTTGCTTGCTTAATATTTATTCATTCATTCATTTTGCACTTTTTCAGAAATCTCTTTATTGGTTGTTTGCCCCATTTCCACCACTCACTCATTTTGCAATGCTTTGACATTAGATTTTAGCCCATTTCTTCTTTCTTGGGATGCTACTACTTTTTTGGTACCTTGTCTCTCAGGTTCCGTGTGACCGTGATTTTTCTCTTTCTCTCTGCAGAAGGTCAAGTTGCAATGGGAACAGGAGCTGTATACACCATTTGAGTATTCCGAAACTTGTCCATATTTCCACACCTTTCCTGGTGATGTGAGTGACAAATTCATTGCTTATTGAACTCCAAGTCCAATTCTAAAGGTGATGATACACAGGGTAACTTTTTTGAGCAATGTTGCTTGGGCATGTTCCTATTGACAATGGGCAACGAATTTCTATCTGGATACTTTGTGTCTCACCTGGTTGCCCACTGACGGCAACATTGCTCAAAAAACTGGCCCATGTATCATCACCTTAACACTGTTCATAGTATCTCTCTATACACAGTAGCGTTTATATGCATTTGTGCATCTATTTGCTTGTGCGTTTGTGTGTGTGGAATGGATTTTGACTATGGAGACCAAACAAGTAAACTAAATGTCTTAATCATGATAAAAAATGCTAAAAGATTTGTGTAACATCCAGGTGTAGGGCTTAGGGTATTTGAAATATTGTTATAGAAGTCAATGGTAAGTCTTCATCATGATGGAAACCAAACGTGTGTGTTCATGCAGAAGTGTCAGACAGGAATAAACTTCGCGGATGAAGTTGAAGCCAAGCAGTTCTACATTGCTGTGCAGAAGCAGATCAGTGACAACAAAGGTCTGACCCTCTAAAAACTCCATGTAAATCACATAAAATGAAGAACAATGTGTATCTGAGCCCCATCACACCTGCGGTCTCTCTCTTCTCCAGCTTCTCACTCTGGACTTACACGCAGATACAGTGTTGGGGCTGTTTCTGATTGGAAAGACAAGCTTAACAATTGTCTAAGAGGACATGAAGTGCAAAAGAGGTGAGAAACAAAACAGACAGCCTGGGACACTAAAATCTACATCATATACACTACAAAATGTACTGATTTTGTTTTGCAAGAAAATACTATTTCAGTCTTTCCACTTCAAAGATTTTATATTTAATTCAATACGTTAGTGTATTTAGTGTTTCTTTTGTAATTGTGAAACTTACTAGAAATGCCTGAGAATTTTTTCAAAGTAAATCCTACATTGGATTGTTTTTCAGCGTAAAATATTTGGGTTCTGATTTGTTGTGTTTTTCCAATATGGGCTGAATCGTGGTTGTAGTTTTTCTCTAAGAAGCGCATCCAGAGTTCAGCGCCATCTTGATTCAGATGCAACATTTCCAGAGCACAAGTCCAGCCAAATAAACGACTCATCACAGACTCTCTCCACCGTCGATGAAGAGTCTATCTCGCTCGCCAAGAGGAAAGGGCCACTTCCACCTCTTCCCCTTCATGCCAGGGCAGCCATGCTGAAATTGAATCGCAGTGCTAGCATGCAAAACTTTGACTCCACTGTTCCTGTTCCATCATGGGTTCCACCCCCTCCATCTTACCATGCCCCCACAACTCCTCTAAGTTCAGCTGTAAGTATGTCATCATATTGCTCTTATACTGTATGAAATACTGAAATGTCTGTAATTATCCGTTTCATATAATTTTTATATCAAAATGTGTTTGTTGTAGGTTAAAGATCACTCCTCAACTGGAATGAAGCAACCTTTTCATTATAATGGTAACTCCTCTGTCTAAATCGAATTGTTTGACTCCGTTTTCTCCTTAAGGACTACTAAATATGGAAGACATGTTTCTATATTTGCAGCTGGCATCGAGGATGAATCTGGCTATGATGACTACCTTTAAAATCACCACCCTCTCCATATGGGACTTTATGCCAGCAAAAAGTAGGATCTGGTCATGTTATGCCATTATTCCCTCCAAGAACTCACATATTGAATATATATCTTCATATGTGGTTCTGTTTTTATGAAAAATCATGCAATGAATAATCCAATCGAACAGTTTCTGAACTAAAGACAGCTATAAAGTGTCAAAATACTTTATCTTTATTTTGTCCCTTGTTTTAGAATTTGAAACCTAAATAAATACATTTTTGAGAAACATTTGGCTTTAAATGTTTACTTGTGTGCATTTGTTGTAAAGAGATACTTCACCCAAAAAAAGAAAAGAAATTACAGTGCTGTTCCAAAACCATTCCATATGATTTGCCATATGACAGAATTTAAATTTGTGGATGGAGTGTGTAACATTTATACATTTAAGGTGTAGCTTAACTATCCAAATACTTGTTTATCATTGTTTATCAAGTAAAATTAATAAAGTGTTTTGTTAGAGCTATGATGGCTGTCTATGGTTAGTCAATGACAGCACACAATGTAAAATGTTCTGTGTGATAGTAACTGATAAATGCTTTGAGATTTCTTCCCATTATCATCACATTCTGCCCTTGGGTTCTTGATTTTAAGTTGATTCACCCACTGCATATGTGCATTACTGCTAAGTGCTAATGAATGTGTATTTAAAAGATGAACAGTATGGTTTCTGTAAGTGGATTAGGAGAGAGAGAGAGAGAGAGAGAGAGAGAGAGAGAGAGAGAGAGAGAGAGAGAGAGAGAGAGAGAGAGAGAGAGAGAGAGAGAGAGAGAGAGACTGTGTTTCTCCATTATCTACTACAGCTCATTTTAATTAATCTATTGAAAAGCAAATGATCTGGTATTACATAATAAGTGTGAGTGTTAGGCGTTACTCTGCCCTCAATCTGTTTCTCTGAAGTCTGGGACTCCCATGTGGCTGTTTTTAGACGCGCGTCTGTTATCTAAACGTCACACAAATCCTGTATTTAAAAGCACCGTGTACCGGTGCGCTTCTAAACAATGTTTCAGCGAACCAACGGGGACACGCACAAGCTCTTCCACAAAAGCCCGCGCCTGAACACATTAGCCGCTCGCTGCTCTTTATTATAACCTGGATGATGAGGAATTCTAGCCGCATCCAAAACGGACAAAACCGCGACGGGACAGGTAAGACACGGTATCTTCCCTGCGGCAACCGTGTGCGCGGGTCAGTTGTGTTTGGCAGCATGTACCCTTGGAACTGTGAACGGTTTAACAATGCCGTTCTAACAATTGTAATATTATTAGGTGGTTAGTCGGCAACTGACAAAAATAAGACAACAAATAATTTTGTGAACGCTCACTATGCAATCAATTCAGTAGCTGAAAGCAGGGTTGTTGCTGTTCACTTTATTTTTTTGTTGTAATGCACGACTTCTAATGGTCAGTAAACAAACTTTATATTAACTTGCTTAGAAGACCGAAGGGAAGCAGAATAATTGCACCAGCAAATGTATTTGCTCTGCATTTATTACTAAAATGTGTAATCTTATATAGTCATGTTTGCGTTTTTATAAGAGGTTGTATAGCAGCGTTAAGAAAGAATCTGTGTTACTAGGATAAGACAGTTGACATGCAAGACAAATTGGTCAGAGTGATGGATGTTAGGAGACATTTTCAGGATTTTTGTGTAGCTTTCTTAGATTAAATTACATGGTACCCCTTAGCTTAGTCTGAAAATTGCAAATGCTCTATCAATAAAACCAAACCATGATACAGATGTTTCTACTGTGCAATTGTACTGTCCAATATAATCTGTTATAGTGTGCTGATTTGGGAACGGCTGGTTTTTAGAGCAGATCTGATTAGGGTGTGTCAGCACTGAGCCCTATTGATGGGTGGATTAACCAACCCTAGCAAAATATTTCAGGCCTTTGTGTAAAAGCTAATAAATCTTTCTGTGGTCCTTGACCCGTGTTATAATTTATCTCTTTTTTTGTTTATCTTTCCTGGGGTATTTACATCCTCATATCTGTTCCCGGTTTTCCTTTTTTCCTTTTCTTTTTTTGTGCTCTATCCACAGAGAGTTGTTCTTTTTCTGTTTTCTTTCTCCTTATGTTGTTTATTTCATGTGCATGTGTGGCACACTCTCGTCTCTGTCTTCCTCCCTCTCCCTTTCTGGTTATCTGTGTGAAAGTTCAGCTCAATTCCTCCAATCCCATTTAAGGATTCAGGGCTAACTTGGTTTTGTGTCTGCGTTTGTGTATGTCTTTTTTCCATGTCTATCGAATTTTTGTTATATGTGCAAAGTCTGCTAAATCACTGGCTAGTGGCTACATACATACCTAATGCAGTTTCAGCCCTCTCACATACACAGAATGCTCTCATCCGTTTCTGAGTTTAAAAGACTCTGGTGTCACAGGCTGCTATGTGCGCGGTTGACATCTAGAGGAAAGGGAAAGACATCTATGTTTGAAAAACAAATACACGACGCTTGTTTAAAAATGAATTAACAGGCAGGGGTTGTGATAGAATAGATTGTCTTTTAACCCTCGTCCTTTCATCGGGTCATTTTGACCCGGAACTTTTTTTTGATAATTTAAAAAAAATATTGAGGAGACTCAATATCCCCATAGAACTTTTGTCATACTTTAACCTGAAATACACATAATGGACTGGATTCTAGAGTTTTGTGGTTGAAACTTAAAAAGTAACAAATGCTAGGAATTAATGAAATGCGAGAATTACTTTACTAAAACCAAAAAAATATTTCATAATATCTACATGTGTATCTGAATCATAGACTGTAAAAATATATAGATGTACTGTCCGTGACGTCACCCATAGGATTCTGAAGGGTACTTCTGAAGGGTAAAGTGGGTCAAACTGGCCATTGCCATCTTGGTACACTGTAAAAAAATATTTAAAAAATAAGTTGGTTGCTATTTTTAAGAATCGACAACCTTTATTGAAATATTATTACCAGATTTTGTAAGCATATTGGGTAATTGTAGGTCTATGTGTTTTATTTGTGATGACGCAGCGAAACAAGTTAACAAATGATTTATCACATTTTTTATATCGTTCAGATACAATAATATTTTGAGTTTCTATTTATTAAACCAATTTCCTTCATTGTATTATCTCAAATTTTTAATTTCAATAAACTCATGTTTATTACCCTCAAGTATTACCCTCAAGTAAACTCAAGTTACCAGGCAACCAGGTAACTTACTTTTTTAAGTTAAACCAAGATTTTTTTTTTACAGTGTAGTCATCACGCATCATTCCCAGATAACTGGAAATGGCCAAAGAGGCGGGACGTGGGCGGAGCTGAGGTGATGTGAAGACTGCAGACAAACGGCAAGCCATCTGTCAATTAAAGTGGCCACGCCCTTAATTATCCAAAACTTTAAGGCTTTATATAATGTAAACAAATGAGTATTAAAAAAATTCACCTCCATTTTATCATGAAGGGCAAAATTAGCTGTATAGACTAAAACAACCATTTGTACCAGGCTGTGGATGTTTTTTGTTGCTGTAAAGTTGGCCATTTTAACCTGGGGCTCAATAGTTCACCCAAAAATGAAAATTCTGCTATTAATTACTTACCCTTATGTCGTCCGACACTCGTAAGACCTCCGTTCATCTTCGGAACACAAATGAAAATATTTGTGCTGAAATCCGATGGCTCAGAAAGGCCTTCATTGACACCAATGTCATTTCCTCTCTCAAGACCAATAAAAGGCACTATAGACGTCGTTACAAAGCCCATCTCACTACAGTGGCTCTACAATCATTTTATGCAGAATAAAGAACTATTTCAGATGAGAATTGTTTTTGTTTCATAGCATGCTCAGTCCTTGCAGTGTGTTCTTTAAAGGTCAGCCGGTCATTAAAGATTACCCTAAGATTTCTGACTGAACTATTGTTGATGAACCTAGCTGGATGCTGAAAACCCCTTTATTACACATCTTTATTTAAATAATCATTTTTTTTTAATTTAAATAATCATTTATAAATAAATAAATAAATAAATGTTACTTTTCCTATATTTTTAATCATTTTCATCTATTAATTTGTCTGTGGACCTGATGCCTACTTAAGAGAAGTATTTAATAATCACACAGTTTTAAGGTGGACAGTATATTAATGGTTGAGTACCTGAGCCGCTTGCTGTTGTCCTGGCTAAGGAGATTAGTCATGACCCGCTGACACTCACCTTTTTTCCCCTCCCTCTTCATCACCTATTTTGTGTCTTTGTCATCTAGTTTTAAAAAAATACTGTAGAAGTTTTTTATTTTTATGATGTAGACAAATTATAGCCTATATATATATATTAGAAAATCTTGAATTCACTTTAACGACATCTTTGACACACGTTTGATTCATCCTTTAACCACAAGGTGGCTCTATTATCCTGCTGTTTTGTTGAACCATTTTCTGTATCCAGGATATCTCTTTGCAACATCTGCAAAACCCACTTAGTTTGGACACATCTGACATTTTGATGTACAGGCTTAATACTTAAATACTCAAATGGTTGAAAAAAAATTTTAATGGATGAATTGGACTGGAAAATAAAGAAAAAGCAGACAGCAACGTTTAAAAATTGTTTGACTGGCTACTAAATTAAGATAGATAAGAGAGTTTTGATATATGTTTAACTTTTTTGGTTACTAGTTTAACTTTTGTTGTTGCATTAGTTTTCAACACTGTTTTTATGCTTACTATTATTTGAGATTAATCTGATACTGCTAATGTGCCGCCATAGGCCTATTGCTTATGATTAGTTTCCGTACTTGAAACTGCAATATTTCTCAAAACTATGCACAAAAATAAGCTTTTAAATAGAGGAAGGAGCTCTTATTATTATTCCCCTTATTCAGCTTCTAAACCAGCTGACCACTGGCTGAAACACCAGCTAAGACCGACCAACGAGCTTAGGCTGGCTTTAGCTGCTGTTGTTGTTGTTGTTGTTTTACAGTAGGGATTCAGGGAAGACCATAAAAATATTGTCGTAAATATTTCTGCTTCCAATGATGAACATGTAGGCTATTTTCTGTGTATATTTATAGGGCAAAGTTCTTAGTAATGTTATTTACGGGTTTGGTGTCGAAACAGAACAGAATGTTCAAGTCTTGTAAGATATTTTACCATACTGAGCCCCTCACAGCGCACGCCTCCTCGTGCAGTGACTTTGGTATTCTATTGGTCAATTCCTTTCTGTTGAGGGGCTTTGATTGGACAAAGAAACATCATCATTCACGACCCATGTGCTATTCATGTGAACAGCAGCCGAGCTGTTTTCCATCAAACTTCTGCGATCACTTCTTTCTTGCCATCCTGATACGTTTTTTCTTTATTTAGTCAAGTCATTAAGAAGTTTTACGGTAGATTTTTCACACAAGATACATTGTGTTATGTGTGGTGTAAACTGTGTAATTTTCAGCGAATGTTACCTGCTAATATAATAGCCAGCAACTCCTGTAAACGAGTATTACGTTTTTTGTTTTTTTGTTTTTTGCAATGAATAAAAAGTAATGTTAATGTTTTTAGGCGACGTTTTCGTTATCTCAATAAAACATTGAGTGTGCATCCTAAAATTAATCGCTGTTTTATTCATACACACATATACAGGTCATTTTCAAAAAATTAGCATATGTGATAAAAGTTTATTATTTTCCATAATGTAATGATAAAAATTAAACTTTCATATATTTTAGATTCATTGCACACTAACTGAAATATTTCAGGTCTTTTATTGTTTTAATACTGATTTTAGCATACAGCTCATGAAAACCCAAAATTCCTATCTCAAAAAAATTATTTCATCCGACCAATAAAAGAAAAGTGTTTTTAATACAAAAAAAGAAAAGAAATCAACCTTCAAATAATTATGTTCAGTTATGCACTCAATACTTGGTCGGGAATCCTTTTGCAGAAATGACTGCTTCAATGCGGCGTGGCATGGAGGCGATCAGCCTGTGGCACTGCTGAGGTGTTATGGAGGCCCAGGATGCTTTGATAGCGGCCTTAAGCTCATCCAGAGTGTTAGGTCTTGCGTCTCTCAACTTTCTCTTCACAATATCCCACAGATTCTCTATGGGGTTCAGGTCAGGAAAGTTTGCGGGCCAATTGAGCACAGTAATACCATGGTCAGCAAACCATTTACCAGTGGTTTTGGCACTGTGAGCAGGTGCAAGGTCGTGCTGAAAAACGAAATCTTCATCTCCATAAAGCTTTTCAGCAGATGGAAGCATGAAGTGCTCCAAAATTGACCCTGCCCTTGATAAACTATGACTTCAGGCATTTTGGCATTTCCTTCTCCCTAGTCTTCCTCCAGACTCTGGCACCTTGATTTCCAAATGACATGCAAAATTAGCTTTCATCCAAAAAAAAGTACTTTGAAACCCCTGAGCAACAGTCCAGTGCTGCTTCTCTGTAGCCCAAAGTAGTATGACCTGGGGAATGTGGCACCTGTAGCCCATTTCCTGCACACGCCTGTGCACGGTGGCTCTGGATGTTTCTACTCCAGACTCAGTCCACTGCTTCCGCAGGTCCCCTAAGGTCTGGAATCAATCCTTCTCCACAATCTTCCTCAGGGTCCGGTCACCTCTTCTCGTTGTTTGCCACACTTTTTCCTTCCCACAGACTTCCCACTGAGGTGCCTTGATACAGCACTCTGGGAACAGCCTATTCATTCAGAAATTTCTTTCTGTGTCTTACCCTCTCGCGTAAGGGTGTCAATGATGCCTTCTGGACAGCAGTCAGGTCAGCAGTCTTACCCATGATTGAAGTTTTGAGTAATGAACCAGGCTGGGAGTTTTTTAAAGCCTCGGGAATCTTTTGCAGGTGTTTAGAGTTAATTAGTTGATTCAGATGATTAGGTTAATAGCTCGTTTAGAGAACCTTTTAATGATATGCTAATTTTTTTTTTTTTCATGAGCTGTATGCCAAAGGCATCAGTATTAAAACAATAAAAGACCTGAAATATTTCAGTTGGTGTGCAATGAATCTAAAATATATGGAAGTTTATTTTTTATCATTACATTATGGAAAATAATGAACTTTTATCACATATGCAATCTTTAACTAATATATATATTTTAAACGACGTAACTAGCTGTGTTTATGCAACTAGTCATTGCCTGCCCTGATTATGAAACTTTTTTTGTTTTTATCAAGTGCGCATTTTCTGTTGACATTACGGTAAAGTCGGTCATTGATAACGCTCAGCCGATATGACATACAGCCCACCGTGGCGTGAGCAGCTCAGTCAACTCACCCTCAGTAACAGAGACCAGGCTTAGAGCACTGAAGAACCGGGTCATGATAACACAGGATGAGTTCAACCGAAGATATTATCATGGCGATTCCCAGAGAGCTCACACAAAACCCACTGCGGAAAATATGGATGCCATGCAAGAATGGGCTGCCGGAAAAACACATTTCTCAAAAGAAAGGTAACGTTAATGTTAGCTTTCTGCAAATACCTGCGCTCACTACTATGATCAGAGACAATGTGTTTATGGTCATACGTTCGCTTCATATGTAATGGCCTCAAACGCCCTTATTTTTATTATTATTATCATCATCATATTTACAAATTTCCGCATAATCTATGATGCCTGCATGCGTACACACGATATTATATTTTACCTTTAAGTACACGTTTCAGGGTTCGTGTGTGATGTATCTTAGGTTTGGAGGGAATAGCATCTGGAGTTGAGTAATGCATTGCCCGGTTGCGGAAGTAACTGTTAATGCTGCATGTTCTGTATGTTTAGGAAAATTCTCACCAAATGTGCTTGTTTGTCATCTTGTTTATTTAATTATTATTATTTTTTCCCCCGGATAATATTTAGATTTTAGCATTGCATTTAAAGATGAAGCACTATACTGTAGTGAACCCTAGGCACAGCATAATAAGTACGGGAATGATGCAACCAGGATGCACCAAAACCTGCCGGTTAGATAAAGTAACGTTACAGTAAGCTGTCTCGAAGCCTCAATCTATGCTTTAGCATTTAGCAGCAGTATTTTCCTGTACTGTCAGATGCAAGCACAACGCTAGCATGATCTTAGCACCGGTAACTTACAGTAGTTGCATGCATTGTTTTTCTTAGCTTGTGTTCTATTGGCTGAACCCCGACTGTAGTAGACGGTCTCTGATTGGTCAATGGCGCATCAACATTCGCTGCCCATGTGTGCAGCATGTGAACACTGAACAGCTGCTGATCTCTGATGCTCTAAAGCTCATTATGATCAACTCATTGTCCCACTGAGAACGTCAACAGATAATGTGATGCAGTGTTGTCATTTAGTTCATGTTTTGATAAACAAAATTTTCATGATCCTTTTGGCATCAGAAAAGTTCACAATAAATCTAGGATATAATTGTATATTTTGTAATATTTATGATTCGACTATATTTTTATGGCCTGGTTTCACAGACAGTGCTTAGAGTAAGTCAGGATTAGGCTTTTAAGTAGCTTTTATGAACATGTCTTTCTGGTGTGAATCTTGATATAACAATCAATTCATAGTTTAAGATATGCCATCGCATGTTGCTTTTAGTTAAAACAGCTCAAACAGGCATTTTAGTCTGGGACTAAAGACTCTGTGAAATTGGGGGTAGGTCTCTAATAATATAAGCAATTTGTGGCTGATAATTATCTTTTTGGAATTATTCCTATTGTACATTCTGATTTTCTGCTAATGTTTTAAATTATCCTGTGCTATCCTTTTTTATTTTGGCGAAAGTGGTGTTTTGGTTGCATTCACTCTGTAAAACAAAAGTGTGGCTGTGGGTGGGATATCTCAGGATTGTGGTCCGACCTTTAAATTCCTTTGGGTCTGTTGCATTTAAATGGGCAAAAAGTAAGCGTGCAACAGTTGAGTTTTTTTCCAGATCACTGTGGCTCCAAAGCTGCTGCCATACAGAATTTTAAGAGGAAGTTTATAGCCTTTTAAAGAGCAGGTTTGCAGAGCGAGGCTGTTCATCAAAGACGGTTTACACTCTATGGATTTGCTTAATTATATGCTGATTTAAATCTAATTGGCAGATTTGTTTTGAACTCAGTGAACCTGAAGTTGAATGAGCTGATGCTGAACAGTTTCAGTAGGATTCCTATTTAACTAGTCAGCAGAGAATAAAGTACACTGTGGCCGTGCAGGCGTGAACATGATCTCTCAGTATCTGAGGATTCAGGAGGAATCGGCAGACATTGAGAAGAGCTTGATAATGCATTTAGTGAAGTACAGAAAATAAAATATAAATCAAATGAGTAAATGTATTAAAACGAGGTAGAATCTCAGTTTGTTCAATTGTATATAATCAAACAATTTGTCATATATAAATTAAAAGATTTATATCCATAAATGGATATAATTCTACAGAAATGATTTGTCTTATGTCAATATTCTGGTGAATTTGGTTAAGGTAAAAAGACAATGTAACCAATGTTTCAAATGATTATTTCACAATAACCAGAATACATTAATTAACAAAAAAAAAATGTTTGCACGTCTGTTACTCTGACCAACAATAGTTTTTTTTAATACTAAATGAAAATGAAACAAAGACGGAATTCACTCTCCTTTCTGCCGTACACAGGACAGTTGTTGTTTACAGGCACATTTTTATTCTCTGTCTCTGTCTCTTGGCAGTTTGTATGACCAACTGTCCCACTCTCATTGTGACGGTGGGCTTGCCAGCGAGAGGAAAAACCTATATCTCTAAAAAACTCACACGCTACCTCAACTGGATTGGTGTACCAACAAAAGGTACAGTAATGATGCACAATCCTCACTTACTTATGAACAATTAAACATTCAGTAATAAATCTGTGTATTTAAAAATATATATATATTGTTTTTCCAGAATTCAATGTGGGACAGTATAGGAGGGAATGTGTGAAAATCTACAAGAGCTTTGAATTTTTCCGTCCTGATAATGAGGAAGGGCTGAAGATAAGAAAGTAAGATTCGGCATTTTTTAGTATGTTTTGTTCGTGGATGCTTGTTTTTATATATTTTTTTGCTGTTGTTGTGCATTTTGTGTTATCATATGATGTTCTTCTTTTTCTCCAGGCAGTGTGCTTTGGCAGCACTCAATGATGTCAGACAGTACCTCAGTGTTGAGGGTGGCCAGGTTGCTGTGAGTATTTTATTTTATTTTTTTAATGAAATGAATACATTTATTCAGCAAGGACGCATTCAATATGATCAAATGTGAAACATTTATAATGTTAAGTGCATTTACCTCTATATAAAATATATGCTGTTATTTTGAGCTTTTATTCATTAAATAATCTGTATCACAACATTTATAATTAGAAATGTTAACTGAGCAGCAAATCAGCATATTAGAATTGGAGTAATGCTGACAAATCAACTTTTCCATCACATTAATAAATTACTTTCTAAATTATATTAAAATAGAAAAGTTATTTTTGAATTGTACAATGATTTGATCAAATAAATGCAGCCTTGGTGAGCAAGAGCTTTAAAAATGTTTTTTTAAAGAACATTATAAAGTTATAAATCTTATTTATAAGTGTGCTGATTTTTCAGGTGTTTGATGCCACAAACACAACCAGAGAACGGAGGGTCACCATCATGAGATTTGCAGAACAAAATGACTATAAGGTAAAACATTAAAAATGTTATGCAGTCATGTGAAATTCATAAATCTTTGGCTGTATTTTGTCAAAAAGTTTTGTTTAGTTTCTTCTGTGTTTTACTTTCTTTATCTTCACATGTTCACTGTTTTTATCTAAAAAAAATTCCTTAGGTATTTTTTGTGGAGTCTTTGTGTGAAGACCCCAAAGTTATTGCAGAGAACATTGTGGTAAGGCAGTGATTAAATACTGACAAATGTTTCAAAGTTGTAATATTCAAATGATTTCTAATATTATAAACAGTAATTCTAATCAGTTTTGGAGGATTTTATCAACGACAACAAAATCTCCAGCATTTATCCACAATTTGTTTTTATAATTAAAATACCCCAGAATTCATTTTTCTTTTGTGTGTGTGTGTGTTGGAGAACAGCAGGTAAAGTTAGGAAGTCCCGACTACACTGACTGTAACACTGAAGAAGCCATCCAGGACTTTATGAAGAGAATCAAATGCTATGAAAACACTTACCAGCCACTGGATGAAAACCTAGACAGGTCAGAAATTCAGTTTAATTTGTTCCCTTTTTCTGAGAATGTGTACCGCATCTTATTATTAATTCTGTTTCTGTATTCTGTTTCTTTAATGTTGTGTATTTTATTACAGAGAGTGTTCATACATTAAGATAATGGACGTGGGTCAGCGGTATTTGGTGAACCGCGTACTCGACCACATTCAGAGCAGAATCGTTTATTATCTGATGAACATCCACATCACACCACGCTCCATCTACCTCTGTCGCCATGGAGAGAGCGACCTTAACGTCATAGGTCGCATCGGAGGGGATTCAGGACTGTCGCCCCGTGGTAAAGAGGTGCGTTATGCTATACGTGTCTGAAAGCTTGTCTCTAGGATTGGTCATTTGGATTCACCATCTCTTTCTGTTTCTCTTATGTCTCAGTTTGCTCAGGGTCTAGGGAGGTTTATTCAGGATCAGAATATAAAGGATCTCAAGGTGTGGACGAGTCAGATGAAGCGGACCATTCAGACCGCTGAAGCATTAGGTGTACCGTATGAACAATGGAAAGCGCTCAACGAGATTGATGCTGTAAGTGTTATACAATGAGGTTCTCTTTGTAATTGCATATAAAAGTACCAAGTCAGTGATTTTCAGTTTTTGTGCAGGGCGTGTGTGAGGAGATGAGGTATGAGGAGATCCAGGAACATTATCCTCTGGAATTCGCCCTCAGAGACCAAGATAAATATCGATACCGCTACCCTAAAGGAGAGGTGTGCAGAAAAGCTAGATTTACAATCAATTAGAAAAAAATCCTCATGAAATCTGAGAACATGTAACATTCTCTCCCTTTACAGTCTTATGAGGATCTGGTCCAGAGGCTGGAGCCCGTCATTATGGAGCTTGAACGTCAGGAGAATGTTTTGGTTATTTGTCACCAGGCTGTTATGCGTTGTCTGCTTGCTTACTTCCTGGACAAGAGTGCAGGTGTGTAGATGGGAACATGTTGTGGTATATTAAATATGTCCATATTTTGATCCTTAACCTTTGTATTTGCCTTCCAGAAGAGCTTCCCTATTTGAAATGTCCTTTACACACAGTCCTGAAGCTTACTCCTGTGGCTTACGGTGAGAAATCATCTCTCTCATACGCAGACATTTACTGTGCATGTGCACAGCATGTTCTTGTATCTTTGCCCAAAAATGAAATTTGAGATCAGTTATTTTTAAATTTTGGGTTAGTGTACGTTTATGACCACCTTGCCTCTCCAGGAGAGGTGTCTTGTTCTGTGACAGCAATAACTGTTGAGCAGTTTAACATTAAGAGAACACAATGAGAAAAGCCAACCTTTATTTGTTTTATGTAGCCAAACATGTATTATAGAGGATTTTACTGTTACTGCAGTGGTTTATTAAACAAGTTCAGAGACGCACTGAGAAATGAGCAGAATCCTTGAGGGAACATTTCTCCCTGGTGTTTTATTTGTTGAAGAGCTCTTTTAATTAGCTGGATACATGACCTCTTGAAATGTACTTAAATATAACCTAGATTCTCTCCTCCTCTAGGCTGTAAAGTGGAGTCAATCTATCTAAATGTAGAAGCAGTGAACACTCACAGAGACAGACCCGAGGTAAGAAAACCAGACAGTCATTTTACCTATATAAATATTAATTCTGTTGGTTTTTGAACATAAACTAAAAATCCATTCTTCGACGGTGACAGAATGTGGACATCTCCCGTCTGGCTGAAGAGGCTCTTCTCACTGTTCCAGCCCACTACTGATCTATGACATCACATCCTGTTGATCAGCGACACTCCATCAGGCTGTTCCATCCTTTTTATGTGACTTTTCTTATTGGTTTCTGTGTTCAAAATCATTGGGCAGAAAGTCTGTTTTAGTCCTGAAGATGAGCAACTTTAGGCCTTCGATTTGTATTTTCTCTCTTCTCAATTGCCACAGGTGACTGGAATCCAGTTATTGATTTTAATAACCCTAGTGTTGGGGTGTGAGTGTGCATTCGCACGTGTTTGTCCGTGCTTGCATTTGAGACTGGCTCAGAACGGATTTGAATGAGATGCAATTATGATTTTTGCTAAAATCATTGTTGTATACGTGCGTGTGTGTCCACAATAATGTTTAACGTTTTTATTTGCTTTCTAGCTTCACGTTTCTTTAAGCAATACTTTACATCTCAGTCAATCACACACTGGAGTTTAAATAAAGTGTTTTTGGCTGTCATTTAACACTAAATGCTATCTAAAAACACAATACGTGACTTGGTTTAAAAAGTATTATTTTTTTTGCATATTTATCAGCGCAGAACCTTTACCATGTACAGTTTTGAAACCACCGGTATGTTGCAGGTCCTCTCAGACTTGTGGCACATGAACCTTTTAAAAATGCTCAATGTAGCAAGACATTTTCAAATATTTTACCTCTGTTGCGTTTCTGCAAAAGCAAAATATGTTTACATTATTAAAGCCTTGTTACAATAGTAGGCTAATTTAGTTTTTGTTTTTTGCACATTTCTTTACTTTTTGAACAAATCTATTTCTTATTTTGCAACTATATATTTGAAATTGATTTTTGCTTACATTTTTTTTATTTACTTGAATCTATAGTATTTATGGAGATAGTGATTGAAAAGTTTTCATCTCAATTATTGTCATGCTTATCAGGACTGATTTTTTTTTTTTCTTACCTATTATTTGAAGAGCACTTCTGAGAACCGAGTGTGAAGAGATCTGTGAATCTGTGATTTAATCTGTCCTGCTGGTCACTGTTATCGGTAGGGCTGAATATGCTGTTTGTAGCTCATGGTTCACATGGTCACATTTTCTCATTAAATCATTCTGTCATGTAATATTGTCTCCAAGTGTTACTTACAAAAAACGTGAAGTTAGTGTAGATGTTTATTAAACTTTCCATATGGATGGCAATCACAGTAATAGAAATTCTCAAAGAGAGAAATATCAAAATAAATATACACGGGGAAAACAACAAAATTTAACAGATTATATTATTTCAAACAGAATAAATTTTGATAAAAAGGTGCTAAAAATCCAGAGGGACATAATTCTGAGAACCACTCAGTGACAGTATTCTATAATACTATACTTATACACAGTGCAAAGATTCTTGTGATCAGGTCAGTGCTTTAAAAAAAATTATAGAGCACCTCATACAGCAATGAGGGCCAAAATATCCAGAGTCAAGCCCTTGAAGGAGTGTACAGATCCAAGTATGACCATGTTAGAGTCCATACTAAGACAATATAACATTTTCAAGGCTGTGACACTGAGCACATATTGTGCTGCTCGACTGGTGCTCCCATCATGTTGGTCCGACCTCAGACCCCGCCTTTCATGCCGGCTGCTGTGGGTTGATATTGAGGTGGGCAGGGTTTCCCAGCAGACCAATCCGCTGCTTGTGTTTCCTCTGCTCAGTCATCTGAAGATTGACCCATAAGGATGAGTTCAAACAAAACTATGTTAGATAAACACACCTCACATCATACATGGACAGCTTATGAAATTTTGGTGTAGTACACAGACTTTTTGTTTTAAAAAATAAAAAAACTGAAGAATTTTTAGTGTGTACTCACACACCTTTATAAAACAAGTCACACGCACCTGCTCTTTGAGCTCTGTGAGCTGATTGGTCAGGTTGGAGACCAACCTCATTGTGCACTCTAGTTTCTCCTGAAGACTGCGTAGTTCATTCTGTTCACCCTCTCCATCACTGCTGACCAATGACATGGCTCTCATACGAGGAAACCAGTCCAAATTGTGTTCCTGAATGGGGGTTAAAGAGGTCACACTAACTGATAGACAACAAACAATTTATGGTTTTATTTAGATATGGGTGTGGTTTGAGTTAATATAATACATAATAATTACAATTATACACACATTCATATGTTAAAATTATATTTTCAGAATAAATCTGCTACACTGCTGCTGTATGAATGTAGGCTACTGCTGAAATATGCAAATAAACATGGTGCATAGAATGCGAGCTGCTGCAAGGAAAGTAGGAAGAACCCCCTAGCAGATCTGGCAGGTGGTGCTGGGGAAGGTAGAGGTCTAGAAAAGTTGGTTCAGAGTGGAAATAAATAGGTTAGCTTATTAAATACCTTTAGGTTTCATGACTGAACGATGTACTATATATATATATAGTATATATATATGTATGTATATATATATATATATATGTATGTATATATATATATATATATATATATATATATATATATATATATATATATATATATATATATATATATATATATACATACAGGGTCTCGTATGTGTTCTTGACATTTTGGCAAACTGGACAAAAAACTACTTTGAGCTTCAGCTCGATTAGTATCAGAAAACACACAAAAATATTTAAATATTAAAGGTGCATTATGTAGTATTTTTGCAGTAAAATTTTCAAAAGACACCTGGCCAGTGTTATATATTTTGTTCAGTTGAGTGCTTACAATATCCCAAATGTTTCCAACTATTTGTAAATTGTGAGAAAATGGCTATTTTAACCAATGACCAGGGACGTTTCAGCATAGCGTTTGAGCGAGTCGCCTGTCAATTGCGTCATATCTGAGTTACCCTCGGATTTATTCTGCAGAAGTGCTTTTCTCTTAGCAGTGTGAACATGTCACAGCAGGCACCGAGCAAACGCACAGAGTCACGTCATAACATAATTTTAAACACACTTAAATGTATCTAATATGATCAAAAAAGAGCTGCATCCCCTCAAACCAATGACCGGGAAAGCAGAACTAGTGCGCGCGCCCAGCGACTGTGTCCCGTCTCGTCATAATAAAAGTGTTCGCGAGGCGGGTATTTGTTTAACAATCGCTCCAGCGGCCATGCGAGCTCCACAACACTCAGTCCTGGTCTGCTTTACACTACAGTAACGTTAATAACCGCATCCATTATTGTGATTTCTGCCCGAGTCCTATTTTCCACCAGCTGTGAGGTGAAGACCACATGTCCCAAGATACTGCGCTCAAACTTGGCGTCATCAAACTATGCCTTTGTTTTAAATAGGCGGCCTCCAGTCAACGGAAAGTTGCATAGTGAACTTTTAAAAGCCTCATGATAAATTTAAAGTAGACAGTCGTCACCATGGATGCTCTCACCTTGATCATCTGAGCGACGTAGCTCTCAGGGCCTGTGTATTCAGTAGAGTCCTTGACCCGCACCAGCACAATAAAGAACAGGTAATGCCACAGGTTGTGCTCTTCCTTTATGTGTTCCTCAAACGTAACTGTTTTATTATCAAACTTATCTCTCTCTAGACCTGTGGGTGAACAAGAAAATGACCCTCAAAAATTCCCAATCACATGTAAAGGCACATATGTTTAAGCACAACTGATCATTGAGAGGATGTTCATTTTATCTCACCACAGATGAAACATGTGGTCTTGAGGATCTCCTCTTTTCTCTGCTTCTCACTTCTCAGATCAGCAAACGTGTCAATGATGACACCAAAGATGAGATTCAACACAATGATGATCACCAGGAAGAAGAACAGAAGATCATACACAACACGTGCAGCGAACAGATGTTCCTGGAAGCACACCGATACGTTTCGATTGAGGATGTTATCAGGAGAAATGAACTATTATTGTAAATATTTATTTGTGCGTACCTCTTTGGATGGCTTGCGGAGAACATCTCCAACTCCACCACCACTCCTGAGACCGTGACTCAGTACAGTGATCATACACATCCACAGAGAGTCACACGCTCGCTCTACATCATCTATAAACACACAAAATACACACTGTAAAGGCATTGTTTCCACTGATGTTAACTGGTGACACTGTTTCCAGTGTATGACTGATGCACAAAATATTGCCAAAAGAGATCATTTAATATTTAAATGATTGGATAATATGATTGACATAACTGGATTAGAGATGTAAATTTTAATATCTCTAATTTTAAATATTAAAATTAATAATTGTTATTTTATTAATTATTTTAGTCAATATATACAAATGAATAATATTACACATTTTATACATTATAATTAAAATAAAATAAATAATAAAGTAAAATACTAAAAAAAAAATCTTTTCTTTTTTGTTCTTTTCTAAAAAATATTTTATGTTTCACATGTCTAACATAATAATGCTCATAATATTTTAATGGGGGGGGGGGGATACACCACCAGTCAAAAATGTGGAAACTGTACTATTTTAATAGTAGAAGTCTCTTCTGTGCACCAAGGCTGCATTTATGTTATTAAAAATACAAAACAAGCTGTAATATTGTGAAATATTATTAAAATGTAAAATAACTTCTATTTGAATATATTAACAAATGGAATTTATTCATTTTAGCATCATCACTTCAGTCTTCAGTGTCACATGGTCCCTCACCCACCCTCATCCACATCCGCAGGCAGACAGGAGCCATTTTTTACATTGCAGACCCCTTCAGACTGGAAACCAGCAGCCAAATTTACTCCCTCATCTGGTGCACACACATTAAAACACAACAGAAAAGATTTTAAAAACCACCCATATGAACATTCATTTGTGATTTGCTTAGGTTTGTGTGTGTGTGTGTGTGTGTGTTACCCAGAGTGCCGTTGTGGATGCGGTTCACCTCGAGGATGAAGTCATCCTTAAAGAACATATATCCAACAATGGAGAAGAGGTAGACCAGGATCAGACCCAGAACAGCTGTCAGGACAATAGAGCGGCCGTTTCGTGTCACACTCTTGATTACGTTCAAAAGAGTCTCTTCCCTGTTCACTAGGTCAAACAACTACACACACAAGTACAAGTAATTAACATTAGTGAAGTACAGATTTCCTTTGACAATGATTTGATTCTGTACTAAATGATTAAATGTATAATGAAAATAGACTTGCTTTTTGGTTATATATTATATAATATATATATTATAGACACACACCAATCAGGCATAACATTATGATCATATGACCACTTTTTTTGTAAAATATTGTGTTGGTCGCCCTTTTTCTGCCAAGAAGACCCATTAAGGCATGGACTCAGCTAGACCCTTGAAAGTGGTCTGTGGTATCTGGCACCAAGATGCCAGCAGCAGATCCTTTAAGTCCTGTA
Source organism: Pseudorasbora parva (assembly GCF_024679245.1). Classification (NCBI taxonomy): domain Eukaryota; kingdom Metazoa; phylum Chordata; class Actinopteri; order Cypriniformes; family Gobionidae; genus Pseudorasbora; species Pseudorasbora parva. The sequence goes on along the minus strand of NC_090183.1, from coordinate 35,704,750 downwards.
AGTTGTGAAGTGGGGCATCCATGGATTGGACTTATTTGTTCAGCACATCTCACAGATGTACGGTTGGAATAAGATCTGGGGAATTTCGAGCTCAAGTCAACTCCTCAAATTGATGTGCTCTTCAATCCATTCCTGAACCATTTTTGCTTTGTGGCAGGGCGCATTATCCTTCTGAAAGAGGACACAGCCAACAGGAAATACCCCTTCCATGGAAGGGTATACATGGTCTGCAACATTGCTTAGGTAGGTGGTACGTGTCAAAGTAACATCAACATGGATACATGTATCCACAAGGTTTCCCAGCAGAACATTGACCAAAGCATCTCACTGCTTCGGCTGGTTTGCGTTCTTCTCGTAGTGCATGCTGGTGCCATGTGTTACGCAGGTAATCGATACACACACACACACACACACCTGGCCATCTATGTGATGTAAAAGAAAACGTGATTCATCAGACTAGGCCACCTTCTTCCATTGCTCTGTGGTCCAGCTCTGATGCTCATATGCCCACGGTTGGCGCATTTGGCAATGAACAGGGGTCCATTAACTTTAGCTTTTTGCACAATTCGAGCTATAGTAGCTTGTCTGTTTGATCGGCTCACAAGGGCTTGCCTTCACTTCTCACATGCATCATTGAGCCATGGCTCTTTGGTCACTTTGGAGACATTGTTCCTTTCTTTGACCACTTTGGATAGATACCGACCAATGCACACCAGGAACACCCTACAAGAGCTGCAGTTTTGGAAATGCTCTAACCCAGTCGTCTAGCCATCACAATTTGGCCCTTGTCAAACTCGCTCAAATCCTTATGCTTGCTTGCTTATTTTGCACAGAATATTCACTTGCTCCCAAATATATCTCACTCACTAACAGGTACCGTGATGAAGAAATAATCAATGTTATTCACTTCACTTGTCAGTGATCATAATTTTATGCCTGATCAATGTATTTACAAATATATATATATATATATATATATATATATATATATATATATATATATATATATATATATATATATATATATATATATATATATATATATATATATATATATATATATATATATATATATATATATATATATATATATATATATATGGCTTAGAAACCATACAATTATGCATTTATATATTATATATAAAATATCACACTTTATATTAGGTGTCTTTAACTACTATGTACTTAAATAGTTATTTCTAGGTACAACTTTTTGTTATTATCGTGGTGGGATATAAGGTTAGGAATAAACAATTTATGCATCTATTTTTTAAATATAAGTACTTATATATATGATAAAAGCATTGTATCAAATTATTACGTTAAATGTTAATACATAGTAGTTAAAGACACTTAATATAAAGACTAAAAATTTTGTTAATATTAAACAATGTAAAAAGGTTTTCAGACAGACCAGTAGACTGTAAAAGAAGACATGTCCAAAAAGGCCCAGAGTGCAGATGAGGAGGTACAACAGATGAAACAGGAACTCTTTATCCATCACCATCACATGATAACCACGGGTAAATGTCCCACGATTTCCCACAAAGCTTAGCATGAACACTATCTTATTACAAACCTGGGCAGACACCAAATGAGATCAGTGTCAATTAAGACTGACACCATGTAAGACTGTAATTTTCATTTTTAAAGAAACTGTGTATACCGTGTATGAATGTATATTTAAACGTTTATATGCACTCAAAATAAAACCCTCCTGTGTGTTTGTGATCTTACATTAAAAGCTCCCAGGAGTGTCAGCATATGCTGGAGCCCCACTGAGAACCCCAGCTGCAAAACAGTGGAGATAACCAGGACTCGCACTGCATTCGGCCTCGGGGACATCAACACAAAACTCAATGAGCCCAACAAACACACCCACAGCAACAGAGACAGAGAAGGATCCAGTGAACCTGAAACACACACACACCACATGGAAGGTGTAAATGTTCAAACACAGGTCAGGGATATTGTAGAAAGAAAGGTTGAATCGTGATGACAGCATAAAGGGAGCTCACTTTCATTCATTCCATCCAGAGGGTAGAAGAACGCCACCAACAGATTAATGAGAACAGCCAGGTTAAAAGAAACATTACTCCAGAACGACATGTTCCGGCTACACCAGTACAAAACTGGTTGCGCTAAAAACAAAATGAAAGGAATATATTTCAGAAATAATGATATAGAAAGCTCCTCAGGTACAATTAAACAACAATTGGTTTGAAATGGTTTAGTATACAGCATAGTTTAAAGTTTTTTCATAATTTTGACAATAAAAAGGACAATACAAAAAAAACATTAATATTAAAACTTTTTCCACATTGCTGATGTTAGTCCACGTTAACTCACAATGGAACCTTATTGTGAATTGCTACCTGGTTAAAGTGAATGTATATAATCAAACACTTATTATAAATGGAGAAGGGGCTAAATTAAATCAACCCTTTTCTGACACAAAAATCAAACACCAGAGAATGAAATGCAAACAATACCATACAAACACACTTTTACCTCTTAGTTTTTTCTGCCACCTCATTTCATTGAAGAGGTCGTCAGCATGCAGGAAGAAGTCATTTATTTTACTGCCCTGTTCATCTCTCTCTGTACCATAGTACACACGCAGCTTGGATTCATTGGTCAGGAAAGAGCAGATATTCGGTACGGGAAATACAATCTGTTCCATAGTGCGATCCTGGCGGACTATCTGTGTATATAAAAACATAGCACATGCAAAAACAAAATCTTGATATGCATGTTGTTTATAGTTTTTAAAGTTTTCTGTTAAAATTATTTGAGTGTGTTACCTCTATCTGTGAGGTGTGTTTCGTGTAATACTCCAGGGCCTGGTCCTCCCCACCTGGTTTCAGTAGTATTTGCAACTCCTTATTGTGACGCGACAGCTGAAATGGCACATGAATCAGATCACACTACTGATCTAATAAAGTTCTCTTAGAAAAAGAGATGTGCCATTAATTATGTGCAGGGCCGTACCCATCCTTGAGGTCCTGAGGTCCAGGCCTCTGTATTTTTTAGAGGTGTATATAATAAAGGTTTTGAAATAAGTGCCTAATATTAACTCTACTTTGAGTGTGCAATGCACTTCTCATCTGGGCTGCAGTCTAACAGTGCTCGTCAATATCAAAATATTTGAGACGATCAATCAAATCCAATCAAAGAGAAGAGATAAGGACACATAAAGAAAAAGAAAAAGAGAAGGCGATCGAGATTATAGAGGAAGAGCAGGTATTGAAACATTTCATTTTTAAGGCCATTCCTGTTTGGAATGTGTGTATTGTCAGAAATAACCATAAACAAGCATTTCTGTTTTTCCAGTTTGTAGTGTGGATCATTTATTCCAACATTTAACCTGATGCTAATGTTTATGAATGTGATAGCTTGACAAATAATTCATGCTTCTACCCACTGACAGGGTTTTAAAGATATTGTTATCCATTTTTTGCCCTTAAAATGCACATTTGTAATTTTCCAATTAATCAAAATTGAACTGTTCTTATGCAAGACCCGACACTGAGACTTCCCAAGCTGGCAAAAGTAAAAATTGGCTTTGATATATTAAATACTGCACCAAATAAAAACTTCAGTAACTTTATTGTGGAATAAACAGAATCAAATGAATGATAATCTAACTATCGCTGATGAAAGTCACATGTAATTCATCTGTCTTAACCTATGTCTTCTGCAAGTTGAATTTTTTTATAGCAAAATAGTTTCACAGCTGGAAATATTTATGGCCAGTAAAAGTTCTCCTTATAGCCTAGACTTGCAGATGTAGCAAAAGTTAATTTTCTTCATATGTACAGTAGTGTGTATGTGTGTACCTGATGTGCAAGGATATAGATGTTGTGTCCAACATTACGTGGGGAAGCAGCATGGTCCTCCCCATTCTCCTGTTCCTCATCCTCAAACTCTGTCTCCCCCTGCTGGTAGGCCATTTTCATCACCTCCACCTTGAACATGAACACACACAGCTGGGGTTGTGCAAATGTTGTATCCAACGAATGTTAATGCTTATGGTTTACTATTGAAAGAGTATGTGTATTTCAGTCATCTTAAGTCAGATGCATTTACATTGTCATTGTGCCTCAGATGAAATCAACTGAAAAGTTTGTAAAGGTGTGAACCAAATAGCCCATAGAGACGTATAGCCCATAGGTGAATCAATTGGCCCATGCAGCCAGATGGCCCATACGGCCAAATGGCCCATGGAATTGGAATATCTAAAGGATATTATTGCAGGATCTCCAGTGGGAGGTCCTAACAGCATTGTAATCAGGGCTTGACATTAACAATGAATTTTATATAATACATTTTCTAATTGTAGTCTTTAAAAAGGGCCTCTGAAATAATAAACCAAGTGCAATGTAGTATTGTCAAAAATATAGATGTTTCGATACATATCCATACAAAATTCTGGCCAGTGAATATGCTGAGTGGCTTGTACCTTTGGAAATCCAATAGCCACAGTGTCTGGTGAGCAAATTTTAGTTAATGGTAAGCCCTAATTGTCTTTTATTGTTTGTACTATAAATAAAATTCTGTTCAACAGACATAACTTTGGGTTAAGATTCTTTGAAGGATGACACTAACATCGCATCTGAATAACTGTGCTACTCTCCTAGCTTCAATAAATTCTTCTCCCCACAAAAACTGGTCAAACTTACTTATTTTATGTATAAGAGAAATCGAATACATTGGCGAGCCACCCAAACAACTGCTCAGCCAAATACAGCAAATCTAACACTGTCTGTCATAGAATGACTTCAAGATATATTTAAAGCAGGATATTCTGGCACGATACCTAACATACTCACTAGTTCTTTTGGTCTCATGTTGTATAGAATTCTTTCTGCATTCTCACTGTCGTGACGGCTCTCCATGATGGCCAGCAGTAGCTTAGATGCATTATTCTAAGAAAAAGGACAATTATGTAAATGTATTGGTAATCAAACGATTCAACCCTAAAACATTCTGTTGTTTAATTTAATTATTTATAATTATTTTATTGTGTTATTCAATTATCAATTATACTGATGTATAATTACATCAGAAGTACCAAAAATAGTTTGGAGGGCTTACAAATATGTTTTTTTTTAAAGTCAAAAGGGTTGAAAAGAACTGATTTATAGGACTTGAGGCCAATTTGAATAGTTAAATTTGATGTTACCAAGAGATGAGAAGGTTGTTACCTTGTTAATCAAGTTTACTGTAATGTACCTTTAATTCTAGAACCAGATCCATTCTTTTTCTGCCTAGTGGATTAATATCATTCAAAATCAATGCAATGATGATGTCGATGCCATTAGACTCATGGGTGGCAATGCAATTCTGCAAAAAATGCATTTAACAGAACACATTCAATATGTAAGTACGTTTGTTTATGAGTGATGGAAATATGATATTTTATAATTGTGTTAATGTTTGTGTACATGCCTGGTTATCATGGCAGGGTCCTTGACAGTATTCAGTGAGGCTCTCAACAGTCTGATTAATGAGAGCCACATTATGCTGGTTGATATAGAGTCCTAACAGCCCCAGGCCTCCTGTTGTGCTGCCACAGATACAGTCCAGGAACTGCAGGGTCTCACACACCAGGTTATAATTGTTCTTGTTGTTTTGACAGCGCAGAAAATTCTACAGTAAGAAAAAAAAGCTCTAAAGATATATGATGAAGACAGACCTGGACTAAACCTGTACCAAAAACTGTGTGCGTCAAAAAAAACGCACACATTACATAACCAAATGTCCTAACACAATACTGATACTGTCAAAGTTCAGGCTCAGAACAGGTAGTGGACCTCTAATCAGGCCACAGCAATAAAAAGAAATATAAATGGGACAGGCAAAGCAAACAAATCACACACACACCTGCAAGTCTCGATTGTGATTCTCGCACAGTAGCTGTAGGAAGCGTAGGATTGGTTGCATGATTAGAATGACAGGGCTCATCTCGCCCTGCTCTGTTCCTTTATCTCCACCCCCTTTGTCTCCATCAGCAGCGCCATAAGCCTCCTCAGGATCAGCATCTCGTCTATACGAACTGAAGGCCTTCTTAGTCACAGAAGATGCCTCCAACAACTGCTCACGAGCATCATCAGTCACCACAATGCCTGAATCTTTTCCTGGAGAGAAAAAATAGGCTTGACTCTCATCATAAATTACAGATGTTCTCATTAACTGCTATATCAGGTTTAAAAGCAACATACTTCAACAAGTATGTGGACACTAAACGATGAATGTCACTGCTTTAGAAAACAAAATATCGAACCAAGTAGCACATATTTTAAAGAAAGATAGCATATGAACTTGGATAAAGTATTGACGGCCCAGACCTCTCCGGCGTTGTGGGGTATCTTTGTCTGGAGTGTTGTCATCACGCCGTTTGTTGCCCAGGTCACTGGTGTTGACGGTAACTGTGGCTTTTATCTCAAGCTGAGCCGCCTTCATTCGGTCATAGAACACCCTGAAAAACTTTTCGGAATTTTTGTCTTCTGTTAAACGTTTGAAGAAGGAATGCTGCAACGAGATAAAAGCCCAAACATAAATACATAATTATGGAAAACTTCAAATGTAACTCAGAAGTTTATTGTCTGCAATATTTTTTTATGCTTTTCAGAGACATTTCTTGTGCTCACCAAGGCTGCATTTATATTGGTTCAGAAATACAGTAAAACAGTAACATTGTGAAATATATTTACAATTGAATGTAACTTTTCGATTTGTATATATTTTAAAATATATTGTATTCAGGAAATAGCAGAGCTTCCACATTATTCTTTAGAAAGCATTCTAATATGATGAATGGTGCTCAAATAAAATCTCTCTTAAAAAATAAAATAATTTTTTGATTTTTTGACTAATAAAAAGTTCAAAATAACTTTATTTTAAATATTTTATTTTAAATAGAAATCTTCTGTAACATTATACAGTCAGTTATTTTTAATTGAATGCATGCTTGCTGAATAAAAGCATTTAAAAAGAAAGTCCTATTAACCTTTTAAACTACTAGATATAGTAAATAACATAATACCATAATAACATTCGATTATATCGCTTTATCGTTTCACTGACAGGCCTATCTGACCTGTATGATGGTGTTCCCTCCCTCCAAAAGTGCGATGGCCAATAAGATGCTTTCGTGGAAGACACGGTCACTTGTAGTATTCATGATGAGATCAATGACAAGGTCGGATGCTCCTTCACGGTCCAGATGGCACTGCACCTCCATCAGTGACATCTCAGCCCGGCTCAAACCACCTGAAGTCATATAACATTGTTACAATATCAAAGTACATCACAAACGCTCCCAGTAGGTACAATGAAAAATGAACTCACCTGATTGGCTCTTGATTGGTCCTACTGGTGTCAGGGCAGAGTTACTGAAGGAGGTCAGACTCTCTCTCCGCCCACCACTCCTGAAGCCATAGTAACGATTGACGAGCAGCTGCCGTAGGGCCTCCCCCTATGATGAGTGTGAGAGTGTATGTTTAAGTGTGCATCTAATTTTTATTTTTATTTTTTTGTGCTGAAAAACACTCTTTTTTTGCATTTTACCAATATGTAATAAATTACATATTGTTTAGGGCAGTGGTGGCCTAATTGTTATAGAGTCAGACTGGTAACCCGAAAGTTTCTGGTTTGATTCTCAGGAAATCAGGAAATGACTGAGGTGCCCTGGAGCAAGGCACCTATCCCCCAATCGCTCACCCACTACTCAATAATCAATACCCCTAATTTGAGTGCACTAACTTTGGTGGGTTGAATGCAGAGGACAAATTCTGAGTATGGGTTACCATATTATCCTTCACATAAGCGCTATACAAATAAATAGGATTAATATTAAAGGAATAGTTGTTAAATCGGGGCAGCTGAGAGGTAAAGGTGTGTGGTTAAAGAGCAGGGTTAGGTGATGTTAGTGACCTACCCTCCTCCGATCCTCCAGCTGTTTGGGTGGCAGACTGACATCCACCACCTGAGTGAGTGAGCAGAGTGGACAACAGAACACTAACACAGAGTTAGTAGAGTATCATCATGCAGCAATCTCCAGATCTATTCTAGCAGCATGCTTGTGTTAAAATAATGACCAAAAGCATATAGTCAGCTCATAGTAACCTAAGAGTTACATTAGGAGAATATAGAACAGAATATAAAAGAGTAGAGAAGAAAAGTCAGTGGAGCGATTAATAAAATGTCTCTTACATAACACTTAATATCCCAACTGTTATTACTCACATATTAGGGCAATTCAATATTTATTTTAAATATTTAAGAGCAATTACAAATTGTATTACTACATCATACTGGGTTTGAAGAATTCTTCAATATTTCTTACTGAAAACAGAAGTTAGAATGGGGCTTTGTGCATTTAAAAAACTTCCTTCTTATAAATTATTTCTTTCACAAGGTAGCTTGGCAAATTCATGTTTTGCTACTTTTTATTTGGTAACAAATGGTTTTAGGGGACACAACAAACCACAACAGACCAACATCCACACCACATCTAACAAATTATGTGTATACTCTCAAGGATGGAAAAAAGAAAGAAGATAAAAAGATTTGAAATGAACAAGGGGAAGATGGGATGAATGACAAAAAGGGGACAACCTCAGTGACATCCATCTCATCATCAAATCCCAGTAGCTGAAAAAGAGGAGTGAAGGACAGGGTTAATGAAAGGGTGGACATTCTTCAAATTAAGCCAGTAACTATTAGTGACATGAGTGGTAACAGAAGGACAAAACAGTGGAGATGCGATCATCAACTCTAACGCAAGTAAACATGCTCTAACAGGCCTTGCATTTGTCATTAAGATCACACATGCAGACACTACAAATGAATACCATCAACCTCTCACAACACTTAAGATGTTTTGCTATCACATCTGTATTATCTTAAGATAATATTGTGTTTTTAAAAAAACACTTCTCTTAGTCCTTTTATTACTGTTTGTTGTGTTAAATACCTTCTCTCCATATCCTCGGTCTTTGGTCATCATCTCTCTGAGTGTCTGCAAGACTTTGATACAAAGCCTCTCCTCATTTTCCTCTAGAAGTTGCTTGGTATGTTTTATCAATCTTTAGTAAAAAGTAGATAAAAGAGTGCCTATGTAATTAAAACATACAAGCAACGATACGATAGTATTTATAATATATAAATAATATAGTATTTTATTATTATGTTACGTATATAAAGTATTACATTGAAGATATTGCGACAAGAGCTTATCATACTTGCAAATGAAGCCTCCACTCTCACACTTGCGGTGGGCTTCAGTGTGCTCTGGGAACAGCAGTTCTGGACGATGAAGAACATCCACCAGTACAGACAACTCAGCCTGAACCAGAGGCCTCAACCGTTCCTCCAAGGCAGACACAATATCCTAGAGACACATTCACACACACAAATACACACATTCACCACACACGCTAACAAAGTAAGGCACTGAGGCAAAACAATTGAATGCATGTTAAATAGGAATCAACAGAGAGACATGAGTGATCATTGACAAGACAAACAGACATCATAGCTCTGTTCTAAAATCAATACTGTCTACCTAGGCATCATCCTTCTGAGCATTCGAACCATTATAGAAATTCACAAGTAAACAATTTGGAATGTCCTACAAAGACAACAAGCACTTTCCCGTGAGAGACTAAATTAACAATTGATTTCAATAGAGAGGAAGCATGTTTAAGATAACTGCACACAATTCTAATAAGTATAAAATACATAGCACACATGTATTTAAAAATACTATTTATATGTTAATGTATATTTATATCCATTAAATATTTTTAATGGATTATCAATATATTTTAGTATTGAATAAAATGTTTTTTTTATTAATAATTGATTAACATGTATTATCTCTGCACCTCATTGCAATGCATTGTTGGACTGAAAGAATATACATAGAATATGGCTAAAATGATGCTGTCTTCACAGCCAGCATACTAGTGTTGAAAACAGATGCAATATCACTCATTCACCTGGAGTCTTTCAATGATGTTGCGGTAGTCTCTGGAGGTGGTCAGAACGGAATCTCTACGTGTAGCATTACGGACGGACAGTCTCCAGCTGAGGGCTGTTTTCTGCACTATGTTGTTGGACTTCATGAACAGATTATTCACCTGACAGTCCAGATCCACAGGAATGGCTATAGCTCTACCTTTGGCTGCACAATACAAAACGGTAAAAGACACACACATTCAGGGTCATATATTTACGCAAAATTCATGAAAATACAAGGTGCTCCAACACCAAAACATTTATGGAATTTTTTCCCTTTTTTTTGGAGCTATTCTGTTTGTTGACACTAATTCGCCACAATATAACTTTTGTGGCCCAGTCAATATAGCCCAGTTGGGGCTTCAGCGAACTTCCAAGATGACTAAAAAGGTATTAAAATTATTTAATTATTATTAATATGTTAAAAATATAATAAATTAAAATGAAATTTATTTCTAACGTAATAATAAAAATATTAATGTAAAACATATATATATTTTAATTGAAAAACAGTTCTTGAAACTTCTGAACTTACAAAACAAATTGTGGTTTATTTTATTTAATACATCAATACTCCCAGTGTTTGTTGAAACTGTTTGAAACCGAGCAGCTCAGTCATGATTACAATAGAAAAAGGAAACAGCCTATCAAGAGGAGCCTTTGAATATTGGGTTGGACAACAGGGGACCTTTGAGTCGAAAAGTTTGAGGTCCACGGTTATAGAAATGTTTTTGGCACTAATTATAATCTTATGATACAACGTAATAACACAATTTAAGGTAATATTAAGAAAGTTATAGACAGCTGGTGGAATTGATGCTCTTACCCACGTCACTCAGCACTTTGATGCAGGCTTCCACATTCCCCTTCTGACCTGGGAGCAGCCAGTTGCAGTGATACACTCTGAAAACTCCTTGCAGCAGCTGCACAAACACTGGCTGCCGGGTCTGAGACACAAACAGAGAGGGATGTCACTCTTACAGATGGTCTAAATAATGCTGAGATGTACTGGGAGACACTGTGCGTTACCTGCAAACTTGTGCTCTGGTCTGAGAACGGTGAACTGAAAAAGGTGGTGACGATGCTCATGATGGTCTCTGTAACATAGCGCTCTAGAACTGTGTCAGCGTGCTTGCGGTCACTCGTGTTATTGCACACCTACAAGAAGTCATGTTGAATGTGTATCAAGAATCAAGACCACTTTATGAGTATATCTGTGAGTGTTTAGTCTTACTCTGCAGATGTCCACCAGGAAATCATCAAAAAGTTTCCACATGTGATTGCTGGTGTAGATCTCCTTCATCTCAACCTCCGTATCCACATAGCAGTGATTCAAGAAGTTCACATAGGCCATCTTTACCTACATAAAAGTAATATATTTACATCTTATAAAAGTCACACGGATCTACAAAATATTTTTTAACAACCTAAATCTAAAATTATTCAACACATTCAACAAAGACAAACACTTCTAGCCTAGCACTTCTACTTCTCTGCCACACACACCTCAGGGATGCAGTCCTCATGTGTGACCACACGTACAATATCATCGAGGGGGAGTAGGGAGTTACATTTGATCTCAGTGTAGACGTTCTTCCCTTCAGTGCACACAGCCAGCAACTCCACTAAGTGAATATGATACCTGAAAGAGTCAGTGAAAAGCTGAAAACAATTCATAATAGCTATGATGGCAAAGAAGGAAAAAGCTTACACATTTTATATGATTATGTAAAGCATAAATGACAGATGCTTTCTGCACCCCATTGTGTGTGTACATATACATACATTTTATATATATATATATATATATATATATATATATATATATATATATATATATATATATATATATATATATATATATATATATATATATATAAAACAAAATTAACTTTAATGACATCCCATCTCTTAATCGGTAGAGTTTAATATGTTGGCCCACCCTTTGCAGCTATTTAAGCTTCGACTGTGCTGAGAAGGCTTTCCACAAAGTTTATGCATGTGTTTATGGGAATTTTTGACCATTCTTCAAGAAGCACATTTGTGAGGTTAGGCATTGATGTTGGAAGGAAAGGCCTGGCTCCTAGTCTTCGCTCTAATTAATCCCAAAGGTGTTTTATCGGGTTGAGGTCAGGACTCTGAGCAGGCCAGTCAAATTCCTCCACACCAAACTCGCTCCTCCATGTCTTTATAGACCTTGCTTTGTGCACTCGTGCACAGTCATGTTGGAACAGAAAGAGGTCATCCCCAAACTGTTCCCACAAAGTTGGGAGCATGAAATTGTTCAAAATGGCTTGGTATGCTGAAGCATTAAGAGTTCCTGTCAGAGGAAGTAAGGGGCTATGCTCAACCCCTGAAAAACAACCCCCCACCAAACTTTACACTTGGCACAATGTAGTCAGCTAAGTACCATTCCCTGACAACCACCAAACCCATACTCGTCCATTCGGATTGCCAGACAGAGAAGCGTGATTTGTCACTCCAGAGAACACATCTCCACTGCTCTGGAGTCCAGGGGCAGTGTGCTTTACACCATGGCATCCAACACTTTGCATTGGTGATATAAGGTTTGGATACAGCTGCTCGGCCATTGAAACCCATCCCATTCTCTCTACACACTGATCTTGAACTAATCTGAAGGCCACACAAAAAGAGTTTTTTTTAGCTATTGACTCGGCAGAAAGTTGACGATGTTGACCCTGCTCTGGTATTTTACGTAGCCTACCACTTCGTGGCTGAGCTGCTGTTGTTCCCTATTGCTTCCACTTTGTTATAATACTACTAACAGCTGACCGCAGGATATTTAGTAATGAGGAAATTTCAATGGACTTATTGCACAGGTGGCAACCTATCACTGTACCACTCTTGAATATACTGAGCTCCTAAAGTGACCCATGATTTCAAAAATGTTTGTAGAATTCTGCTTGTCTAAGTGCTTGATTTTATACACCTGTGGTCCTGGAAGGGATTGGAACACCAGAATTCAATGATTGGAGTTTTTTGTATAGTGTTTACATTTAGAAGTATTAACAGAGTGGATATAAGCACATTAAACAAAAGCACCTCCATACCTGAGTGCACTGCTCTCATCAAGTCGTTCCCTCTCAAGACGCATCATTTGGACCAATGATTGAAAAGATGCCCGGTCATTATAAAACACCAGCACATCCTCACCTGCAGTCACCAACTACACAAATATAAAAAAAAATTTATTTAACTAAGAACTACCTTCACTAGTTCCAGAAGAACAGGGCAGAAAAGTAGCAATCTGGGGCTTGTAGTTAAAAACACAAATCTCAATGATTGTTTGCCTAGCCTACAGACCTCAGCCATGACAATGTCTTGGCATTTCTTGATAAACTTGTTTTCAGCCTTGACGATAGTTTGCAGGAACTTGAGGTAGTGGACACTGCGGCCGTGTGTTTCGATGCAGTGCACAAAGTGCTGCACCACTCGCTCGTTAATCTCACTACACAACTGGAAATTATTCATGAAGATATGCTGCATGGTCACTGCCTCCAGAATCTAGAAAAAGAAAGAGAAGGACAGAAAACTGAATGAAGAACAGCTGAAATGCACAGATAAAAATGTGTTTATTGGTGATTGCTCTCACCCCAGGGTTGAGGAACAGATTGATGTGTTTGTGTAGAAGTGCTTGGTTCTGTTGATTTCCAGCACAGAAGTTCTGAAGGAACTGATGGGCTAAAGTCATAATCTCCTGCATCTGAATGTCCTCCCCCTAATATTTTAAGAAACACACATGTAAACATTTAAATCTAATTCATTTGTTTAATGATTAATGCTAACCCTTTCAGCAACACAAGGGCTGGCATGCACCTTCTCGTAAGGTATCTGCAACAGTTCCAGGACCACACTGTGAGCTCCCATGTTCCTGAGGAGCCGCTGCTGCTGTTTCTTATTCTTCTTTCCAGAGATGCCCTCCAATACACACAATTTACTCAGCCTCAGCAAGATCTACACACACAACATACCAATACTTTCAAACATCAGACTTACTTCACAGAACATCCTGCTTTTTTGTCAAAACCTACAAACTTCAGAAAAAAATACACTGCACCTCTTTCACGACTCTGTAGTTTGAGCTGCTTGTACTCTCAACTTTGGGTTTGTTTGATCTGCTGATGACAACCTGTTGGAGGAGAAAAACATGAATTCATCATATAGTTCACAAAAATTTGAAAAAGATCAATTATGTTGCTTCTTCGTTTATTATGGACAGATATTAACAGGGGCATGTCCTGACCTTGTGGTGAGCTTCAGTGTTGACCTCTCCAGGGTCCAATCCAGAGTCTGACCCCTGTCTCTTATACACCCACAGCTCTGATTTCTCTACTATAGACCTCAGCTGGTCCAGATCTGACTTGATCTGTTTGTAATTATCCACATCCTGACTGGTCACCAGAAGCTGAACCTGGATAGATTACAATATATACCATAATAACTACTGCCTGCTTTCTTCAACTTTGGACACTATATCCAAGGTTTTATTTTTCTACAAAAATAAAATAAAAGAATTTTAATATATTTTAACAAATCTAAATGATAAAATTCTGAAATAATTATTAACAATTTTTATATTTATTAAATTGAAATAGTATATTTGTCCAATAAATTCATGTCTATTTCTATTAATGGGAAGAAGACTTTACTTAAAAAACTTATAAATAAATAAAATTTTCTCTAAGGATGAATCAATGAATGAATGAATGAATGAACAAACGAACAAACGAATGACGGATGATGAACAAATGAACAAACAAACAAACGAGTGAACAAACTAATAAATACCTGCTTAAAGGCCTGTAAAACCTCCTGCCGTTGGCTAAAGTGTCGGAAGAGTAGGTGAAGGGCTCGTGACACCAGGGGAGGGTAGTCATGCATGGTCAGGTGCAGTAGAACCCTCAGAAACGTCCGACCACCGTGATCATCAAGATCCAGTGGGGTGTTCTCTTCACTACATACACAAACACACACAGATTCACACATACATACATATCACAAATATAAGACAAACTATCAATGAGCACAGCCTTCTTACCTTCCACCAAAAATACCCTCTGCCTGCTCTTCAATGTGCTCAAAGTCTAGTGCGCCTAACAAAGAGTTATTCAAAGTTATTCACACACCATTTTATCCATCCCAGCTGATACTGACACAAACACACACTAACTCATCTCACCTTGAACACTGGCAGTAGAGTCCTGGCTTACAGATGGCTCTGTTTGAGAGTTGCTCTCATCAAACTCTGTCTTAAAAATACAAAGCAGACAGGAGATCCTGTAGTCCAACCGCACATTCAGAATGAACTACACAGAAGACGAGAGAGTAAAAACAGGTATTTGTACTTGTACAAAACTAATTTTGCATTTTCTCTGCATTTAAGACATTAACTTCTCAACTATAAAATTGTATGAACATCATAATCCAATTGTTGGCTTGGGTGCGTTTTAACACCTGCAGGATCTCAATGATCTTGAGTTTGGTGTCCATCACAAGTATGTCCTGTTTCTGAGGTTCATTTTGGGCTTTAACTTCATCTCTGTTGGGAGGGTTGAGGGCGGTGGATGGCAGAAATCCCCCACCCCTCAACACCACCTGTGTCATCAGCTCTCCCACCCCATGGATGGACCGCATTACATTACTTCCTATAGACACAAACAGGACATTATTCGTTCAAGGAGCTATTTCTCAGTGATATAACCTTTAATTTAGTTTTGTTGGTATGACTAAATGTATTTATGTTGATTCGGTGATAAATACTTATTATTACATTATTATTAAGATTATTGAATTACTCATATATTATAATATTTTAATACAATAAATATTATATTTAACTTGAATAAATCAATTAAATAAAAATGTTACCACATGGAGCACTTTTTTGGGCTAAGCATTTTCTTTAGAGCCCACAGATTAGTGTTTTTTCTACGAGGCCCCTAAGGGGACATGGTGGTGGGGAAAAAAATGAAATGTGAGGAGAAATAATGTTTTTGCAGTCTCTCGCTAATGTTTTGGGTTCCTAGAGAAACTTTGCGTTCACTCGCAAAACTTGTGCTCTTTGCGAGTGAACCCAAAGTTGTTCTAGGTAGTGCAAACATTTTGTGAGGGAATGCAAAACATTTGCAATAGAACGCAAAAGCATTGCCAAATAATTTTTCCTCCCATCTCATATTTTCTTTTTGTTCACCATGTCCCTTAGGGGCTCCATATGTTTCTGACCTTTGCCGGGTTCTCTATCCAGTTTGATGGGGAAGGGGGTGCTGATATGGACACAATCCAGGATTGCCAACAGGATTTTGGTCAACCTTAGCAGGTCACTGAAGTTATAGAAACCAAAATAGATCAGGTTTCTTGCCAGGTTCACCACCTATAAAAAGTAGAAAAGCACATCAGAAAATAAGTGTCCTTGTTTTAAAAAGTGTCCTTTTTATTATATAACTTATCTTTTAAAGGTCCCATTCTTTGCGATTCAATCTTTCAAACTTTAGTTAGTGTGTAATGTTGCTGTTAGAGCATAAATAATACCTGTAAAATTATAAAGCTCAAACTTCAATGCCAAGCGAGATATTTTATTTAACAGAAGTTCCCTTTCAAAGCCTACAGCGAACGGCCGGTTTGGACTACACCCCTGCACTTCCTGCTTTAATGACGCAACTAAAACTGTTTGTTGACGAACCCTCCGCCCACAAGAACACGCAAATCTGGGGGCGTTGTCCTTTTGCTCTCGCAGGTCGAGAATAGAAAGCGTTGTTTTTGTAGAGTGTGTTTGTCGCCATGCCATTGAAACGCTGTTATTTTCGTCCCAGAGTCAAATCACCTTTGTTTGGCCTTCCCACGGACAATGTACGAGATCAATGGCTACAGTTTATGGTTAACTCGGTTCCGGAAAATTACAATCACAATTTAAAACTATGTGCAACACATTTTGCTGAGGACTGCTTCCTCAATCTCAATCAGTTTAATGCCGGATTCGCAGAAAGGTTATTCATAAAAGATGACGCAGTTCCCTCTTTGTCTGGAGAAGGCGTTGTTTATGGTGCAAAACCGGTAAGTGAATTTTATTATTTAAGTTGGTCCGTTTAACAGTTTATGTAACTCATGACACAAAGTGCAACGCTGTTTAGCTTTGTTAACTAACGTTAGATGGTAATTGAAACTAATCCGAAAAACTTAGCATATAAAAGTGTAGTAATTCATTCAGACACCATCGATTGTTGGTTTTTGTAATGATCAGTTTAAACTACTGAATAGACAGCTTACCATTCTGAAACATCCAGCAAAAGTCTTTCCTGAGCAGGTTGTAATCGATCCTCTTCGATATTCTTCGGGTCTGATTCCAGCTCAAATTGATAAGGCAATATAGACATTTTTGCAATAACATTGAGCGCGCGTATCTACCCGTTATGGTAAGAGGCGGGACCTTTCCATGCAACGTGCACTAAGCTGCTGTCCAATCACAGCATGGGAAGCGCTGGCCTAATCAGAACTCGTTACGTGTTTCTGAAGGAGGGACTTCATAGAACAAGGAAATCATCAGGCCGTTTTTAGGACAGAGGAAACAGCGGTATACAGAAAAGTAAATTGTGTGAAAAATACTGTTTTTTTTACATGCGAAACATGAACTCATGTTATATTGCACACTGTAAACATAATCAAAGCTTCGAAAACACGCAAAGAATGGGACCTTTAAATAAAATGCTACTTTCTGGAAACAATGTTAATTGTGCCAGGAAAATGTTGAGTTTTGTTAATAAGCTTAATACAATGGCAATGACCTAACTCAAATACTTACAGAACAGCATTATTTTGCATCTGTTCAAACAAGATTGCGAGTACATAGTGAATAAGATACATTGGCATAATTAAAATGAAATAATTTAAAAAGACACCTCAAAAGTAAGCTTGTTTTTCTCCTTGTCTGAGAATGGGAAACTCTGGCAAACAACATCCCGCAGGTAATTCTCCACAAACTCCATTGTCTGAGAGAAGCGCTCCTTCACCTCATCGCGAGATGTCCCATCATTATCATAGCTGGTCAGAAACAGGAAAACGAATGGTTAATAAACAAACCACTCACTAAATCTGCTTCACTGTTTATTGTTTCTAAAGTGAACCACTTACTCATCAATGGCAATTTGTGAAGGGATTTCAGACCACAGCCGAGCATATTTGACAGGGGTGACCTGCTCTTGAGGGTCACGGTCTACATGCATGTGCAGCATCATGCGGCAGAATGAGGCTCTGAGGTCAAAGGGCAAGTCTTCGTCTGACATGCAGCGCAAGATCAGATCCACGTCCAGTTGTGCCGATATCTTGTTAATAGCCAGGTACTGCCGATCCAGACACATCCGAGCAAACAAATTCAGCTGATACCTGACAGAAAGACGTTATAATTTTATTTCTGTGTATTTGTCCTTTCATGAAATGTTCATGTAAATGTAGGTGTGTGTGCATGCCTGTAATAATTGATAACTTCCTGGTCCTCTGTATGTCCCTCTTTGGCATCCTGTGCAAGCTCTCTGATGCTCTTACTCTTCACCTCTCCTCTACTGTCCTTCCAGAACAACCATACCTCTTCTTCATCCTCCTCTTCCTCTTCTGCGCTCTCACCGAGCACTGTTCCTGCCACCTCAAACCGTGATAACACAAGCCTGATACACAAACACACACATTCATTCAATACAGCACACCCACAGACCTCTATTTCTTATTGACTACATGGGCTAACTATTTTTAATTCTTCATGAATTTCATGACATTTTATGGTTTGACTCCGATGACTGCGCGTGCTCCTCTCCAAACAGACAAGGCATTTATACTTGATGCACTTACTGTTGTGCTAATCTTTAAAAAACAACAAAGGGCGAGTAATTGTTCTACAAACCAACAGGAAGCAGCAGTGAAAACTAGTAAGGTACAGACGTTATTATGTTTAGTAGTACACTTGACCAAAAACACTGCAAAAGAATCCTTTAAAACCTAGCAAACCTTGAAATTATTATTTTTGACATTAGAACAATATAAGAATAGGCAAACATGTATACAACTAAATCAATTTTTATTAAATTTTCATTGAGTTTCATGAACTTTTTATTAAACATAGATCTTTATTTTCATTAAAAGGGCTTATTTCTGCTTTTGTAGGCTCATTTTGTAAACATAAGCAACAAATTTAGACATGCAATCTGGGTATTAGTGTACCGCTCAGCCAGATCATCTTGAACTCGTGCATCAAAGTTACAAAGTAACGCAAAGTTACAAAATGTTACCGTGCACACCGGCAAGTGAAATGAGGATGCATCGAGTATAAACCAAGCTTATATCCACAATAAGTTTGTGGAAAACGTGATGCATTTATTCAGGAGTTTTTGATGAATAGAAAATTTAAAATAACAGCTCTTATTTGAAATGTTTCTGTAAAAATCCATCAGTTAAATGCATCTTGCTGAATTTATATCTGATTTTAAAAAAATCATATGGACACCAAACTTTTAAACAGTAGTGTATATTGTTCTAAAAATGCACATAGGATAATAGTTAGTGTAGGTGTTATACTTGGTTTCGATGAGGATGTCTGCATTGGCTGGGTCCAGCACAGCATTACAGATGAGTTCTTGAGTGACAGGGATGGATTTATTCATCGATACACATAGATCTGACAAGTAGTCCAGAAATCTAGAGAAACAGACACAACTCAATCATTGAGGATAAGACACAAAACTATTACAAATGTAGTTAAAATCATTCAATCATTAAGAAACATCCGAAGACAAAAGTCAAACATCTATTTCACTTTCACTAACATCTCTGTACTGGATTGTACTTAAGATGAATCACTTACATCATAACATTTCTCATTTGTTTGTTGCTTTAGATGAAAGGGTCTGCTAAATGAATACATGTAAATGAACAGGAACATTTATGCAGATCTATTTTCGCACACCTGGGCTCTCTGTTCTTGCGGACCAGGCTGACGAAGGTGTCTATCTCAGCTGCTGTGATGTGTTTCTCCAGAAGCTTCCTATTGTTGTGCAGCAGGGCTGTGATAGTGTCTTCAGCGAGCACATCATATCCTATCTGCTTCTGCATGAAGCGGAACTGCTTTGCTATGTACTCCTAAAGACAAATAGTGAGAGAAAGAGAGATTTTTGCATATTGTACAATATACAGTACAAGGGGGTTGTAAGTTAGTTTTGCAGCTGCATTAGTGTAATTTAGATTGCATTTATTTTGTTTCACAGTAGTTTAACCTGATTTTTGCGATAGTCCTGCTGTGAGTGACGTAGGACTCTGTAGCAGAGCCGACAGATGTGACGAAAGGGTGCATGCCGTTGGTCTGCAAGCTCTTCAAGTCGCAGCATAGGGCCATCCCCACTGTCAGTGAATGGGGCCTGCAGCAGCTTGAATATCTGGCCAAATCACAGCACAAGATGGACTGACAGGTCACTGAAAACAAAAACATAAGTGAGATGTTTTAAAACTAAACCTTGCAAGTGAGACAATGTACCTGTTTGAGTATGTTCTGCTCTCTCATGAGTTTCTGCCGCTCTCTGTTGGGTTTGTTGACTGTGATCTCCAGCACATCCTGAGCACTGCTGGGAATGTCTACCACAAAATACACCAGATCCTCCAGTAACTTTGTTACTGACCTGTGAGCAAGAGAGTGATGGGCAGACAATGTGTTCATGTAAATTTGTCCAGTTTAACAAAAAAGGGCATAAAAATGTATAGGTTAAAAACATAAGATGATCAGAAAGATGGTCAGATGGACAGATGGATGCACGGATGAAAGGATACATTCATTAACATACTAATTGATGCATGGATGGATGAAGAAAGAAAGAATAAAAGAACTAAAGAAAGATGGGTGGATAGAAAAAGTCAAATGCACAGATGGATGGATAAATGAATGAATGAATGAATGAATGAATGAATGAATGAATGAATGAATGAATGAATGAATGAATGAATGAATGAATGAATGAATGAACTACTGGATGACTGAATGATTGAAAGAAAAACAGACAGACAAATGGATAGATAGATGATGGGAAAATAAAATAGTTAAATGATGTAAGGACAGCTGGACAGACAGATAGATGACTTGATAAATGAATGGAAAAATAAAATAGTTAAAGGATGGAAGAAGAGCTGGACACATAGATGACTGGATAAATGAATGAAAAAATATACAGATGGATGGATAAAGAAAGAACAAAATGATGGGCAGGAGGATGGATGGATGGAAAAGTCAAAGGGACAGATGAACAAAAGGATAAATGAAAATATGAATAAGTGGTTGAAGAAGGGGTGGAAGGACAAAGACAGACAGACCGACAGATGAATGGGTGGATGGAAAAATGTCAAATGGACAGATGTATGGATGAATAAATGGTTGAAAATGGATAGATGGACAAATGGAAGGACAAAAAAGATGGACACGTGGATGAACACATGGATGAATAGATGAATGTAACTGCTACCTCCTCTCATTTTGGGTGATGGTGCCCTTCTCCAGTTTGGCTGCGATGGAAGCTAATACTTTGCTAGCATCATTAGCAAAATCCAGATCCCGAACTTCAGCCGGAGACACTGGCACTATGGCAAAAGCCTCTTTATCTTCCTTCAGAGGAGACGTTCCTATCTGAGACACAAATATAGAGTGGAGGAGACACACTTCAGAGAATCCATAAACCAAGGCTACAGTCATACATAGACAGAAGTTTACTCACTCTGAGCATGACTGGTTTCTCTTCCTCTTTATCTATTGGCTGGTTTGTGCTGTGGACCCATGTGTTGGTGCAGAGATGCCTGAGCCTCACATATGAGTTTCTATCAGGCACAATTTAAAATTAAACACGTTTAACATAAGTGTAATCTTCTTAATCAGAAAATGTAACAAGATGTCACAATCTCGCTGTACCTCGGCACAAGCGAGTCTCCGCCTCTCAGAGTGGTGGGGTCGAGCTCAAAGATTGACGAAATATCATTGCCATCAGGAACAGACACCAGTGTATACATAACCTTATCCTGAGGATTACGTGCACGTGCCCGCATCATTTCATGCTCTGAATCCAGCTGCGATAGAAACAATCAATTAACTGTGACGTGCATTCAAGATGAGTCTGCTTTGGCTCAACTAATGATTGTTGAAATGAGTGCAATATGGTAAAGAGACCCTCTGATTGCTTATACTATGAATTCAGAAGAAACTCAGAAGATGGATGGGGAAAAACAGACACACAGTCACACACACACTCTCAAGCACACACTCACAGAGGAACGGGACTCCAGGCATTCTTCCTCATAGTCTGGATTTACCTGATCACAATAAGGTGAGAACAATTAGATAAATGCCGAAAGTCACGTTCTTCTACTCTTTCGAACATTAAGCTCTCTATCTAGACACTCTTTAATTTATTAGCAATGTGTATGTGTTTGATCTCTTATTCCGGCTAACATATCGGCCTAACCTCTGCAGCAAGGTAATGGCCAGTGGCCAAGTGTTTGAACCTAAACAGGCTGTTCCAGTAGCCAGCTCCGCCTCTGCAGGGATCATGCTGAACCACCTGAAAAGTATGCAAACATTGGTTTAGGTTCCCAAACCAACAATCACACTCACAAAAACAACTGGCCACCTTCACCAAGTCCTAAACTTACCTCTACCTCCCAGAGTGCTTTGCTACTAGTAGCGGAAGTTGCAGACTGGCGCCCGGTGGTACGCAAAAAGACATACTGCTTTTTTCGGTGTTCATCGCACGTCAGAAACTTCTCCTGCTCCGCATGAAAAAGCCTCACCACATCACCCTGATAACATGTATTTCATTAAAAGGCCATTAAAAACAAGAAAGTAAAAGTCAATTTGTGAATCATGTATGTGTATGAAACATACTCCTTTCAAGACAATCTCCTGGTTGTCGCTCCATTTCATGAAGAGAACGATTTTCCAACTGGTGGTGCAGTTCACTGAATTTACCTGAGAGAAAAAAATAATGGAATAAAGTGGTGGTTCTCAAAAGAGAACATATACTATCTAGAGTTAAGGCACTTTTGTCGAAAAATCAATAAAAAATATTTGTTTTATAGTTTTAGATAACCTGATGTTACTAACATAATTAAACATCAAACTGACTGAGGTCATGTGACTGTTTATGTGGCGCTGTCAAAATACTGTTAACCATCTAAACAGTAGCACTGTAGCACTGTATGCAGTACACTAGTATTCATTTCTTAATATAGCTAGAAAAAGGTATGTTTGAATGTGTGTGTGTGTGTGTTTTACTTCATTGCATCCTGGATTATCCACAAGCTGATGGCTACTGGCATGCAGTGGCTGTCCGGCGTTGACAGGGTTTAACACAACCTTATCTCCAATGACCACCTGAATCACACATTAAACATAACACGTGGATCTCTAATTATTATGCGAGGACAAGGCCTACACGAATCAAATAATCAAGGTTATGGTAGCTATTTTTGTTTGATGACATACTCACATTGTCTCCTATAGAGCGAAGTTTGTAGAAGGGCTGGATATAGAACCACGATCCTTCATTCCCTGCAGCGTCTAGCGTCACACGCATGGCGTTCTTCTCAAGAAGAGCCGGTAATCGCTTATTTACCGTCAGATACTTATTACTCTTAAGATGGAGAAGCTGCAAATATATGTGAACAGATACACAATTAATTTGATTGCTAAATATTCAACATTTCTACATTAAAGGGCTTATAAATGTTCTATATTATATATTCACAATATAACTATTACCTGAAGTAATATTTGTGCTCATGTGTTTGTGAGAGATATACCTGGATGACATTGCCATACTGAATGACAGTTCCTAGAAGCTTTTTGTTCTCCGAATCATTTTGTTTCTTCTCTAAATCAGCAGCATGCTAAATAAAATACAGTGAGAAAAAGAGAAGTTATAAATATACTGTACTCAAAAAAAGAAGCTGAAGGATAGCAAACAACTGTTTTTTTAATGACATGTCTTATCACATTGTTCAGATGGCCCACAGAGAATTCTTTACAATCTGTTCCATTTACAAGCACAGCTTTGTAATCTTTTTTATAGTTAGCAACTATTCTACATTGTGTGTGTATATATGGTCATAAGCAGAGCATGAACAAACTGGAAGGTGAAGCTATGAGGTCTAGAAGGTTGAGGTTTGTCAATGCCTTTTTATTTGTTTTTTAATAAACAGATTTGATGTGCAATTTATTTAGACATGCAATCACATTGTGATTTATATAATAATTAATTGATAATTAAGCTACTCAAGCAAAAATGCATTATTTGTTTTTATTGGTATGATAGTCATAAACATACTGCCAATCCAAACTTTATGCTAATAGTCAATCAATCCTATTTGATGATAATGGTCCAGACAGAACTAATGCGCATGCACAGTCCTAAGCTTGGGTCTCAGAACACTGCCTGTATCTAAAGACCCGAACTTCTAACGGCAGCTGCAGTGACGCGATGACTTTACTAATCAACAATTGGCTCTTTCATTTAGAAGGCAGGGTTTATTCGCTAAATTGGGCGTTACGATTTGTTCGTGAGTAAGTAATTGCCGTGCATCGTCTTCCTAAATATAAAGTTTTTGCTTTTACATACGCCAGGTGACCTGTACATGCGTAAAAAAAACATTTGCAGTTTTTCATTGCAGTTTTGCAAAATATGTTTACATGGCTGTATTTGAAGAGTAATGGAAATGCAAAGTAGTTGTGGCTAGTGGTTGAAATGGGTACTGCAGTCCAAATTTAAAATATTGGAGAGGGTTGTTTCTGAACTTTTTTATTTTCCAATAATCCATTTTGATAATAATATGTCACAATACAGAAGAAAATATATGTTTCCTTGTAAATTTTAAAATCACAGCTCAGGATGGTCATTATTGAGTGGTTTTGGACTGCGCAGAGTTCTTCTGGTGCCTTCAACCCATTATTTGAGGTGTGGGCACTAATTCTAGATCAGCAATTATTAGCAGCGTTATTCCAAAGCAGCGACTGGAATTCCCTATATTAATATAAACAAACAGATCATGTCCGTGGCCAGGGAATGACTAAGCTTCACACTCACATGGAGTTTGTTGAGCAGAACAGTATCTGTGGTGCTGTTCCTCCAGGTTTGGCAGCTTTCCAGAACTGTTTCTGTGCAGAGTATCTGTTCATGGGACACAGTCTGAACAGACAGTCTGCAGGGAGAGAAAGAGAGAAAGAGGGAACATACATTTCATCCCATTACAGAGCGACAGACAAACAGAACACAAGCATCAGTCATTACTCCTGTAAGCACATACACAAACAATCACACTGTGTTTAGACACACACATCTTTCAAAACCTGCTGATGAGGATGACAAGAAGATCATAAATGGTAAGGAAGAAAATCAGTATGAAAATCAATATGTAAATTGTCTGACTATGCGGTTTACATGTGCATGACTGTTAAAACAGGACTTGTCCCTCTTATAATCAGATGCATAAAAACATTTAATATTTTTAATAGAACTTGATTAAATAATGAGGGTCAATTCAAAAGCACCTAATATGGCAGAAAAGATACACCGATTTCAAAGTGATAAGAAAAGAGCTACAGACATGAAAGTGAAAATGCACTTCTTCCTTTCAGCAGAACTCCAGTTTTACCAAATAAGGAGAGAGGGGGAGTCAGAGATGGAGAGAGAGAGAGGAGAGAGAGAGAGGAGAGAGAGAGAGAGAGAGAGAGAGAGAGAGAGGAGAGAGGAGAGAGAGAGAGAGAGAGAGAGAGAGAGAGAGAGAGAGAGAGAGAGAGAGAGAGAGAGAGAGAGAGAGAGAGAGAGAGAGAGAGAGAGAGAGAGAGAGAGAGAGAGAGAGAGAGAGAGAGAGAGAGAGAGAGAGAGAGAGAGAGAGAGAGAGAGAGAGAGAGAGAGAGAGAGAGAGAGAGAGAGAGAGAGAGAAAATCTGGTCTCTGTTTCTAGTTCCTAGCGATAGGTCTGATAAAACACCAAAAAGCTCTAGGGTCATTGGGGGAATGTAGAACATTCATACACTTGTATAAAAACAAAAGTGTTTATGAGTGTCCCTTTAAAAAAAGGGAACTACATTTCTAGATTTTTACTGAGAAAAAAGTTGATGCCACAATTCTATAGTGTTGCCAGGGTGTTGCTTGCTGGTCCTAAGCTTAAATATTCCACACACCCTCTATGTTATAGCTTGGGTCCCACCTTCAGTGCCAGTTTATTATACTATTTTGGTTATTTATCATCAGCCAGATGAAAATCGTAGGTTTAATAATTTTTTAATCAATGCATGCCCAAACAAAACAAACATGAAATAATAGCAACAGAAAATGACCCATCACATGCTTCCATTTTGCTTTGGTGTGTGTTTATATTTGAAGGAAATAGTACGCATTCCTCTCTACTGGGGCCCACTGACCATCAGACAATTATCTCTTCTTCTCTTCCTCCCTTCATCACAGACTCAAGCACTCTGTGCAGGGATTATTTATCATCAGGGTTGAGTTATTGAGACATATGTGTTTGATAGAGTAGATAAATGTTAAAGGGGTAGTTCTTCATGTTATTAAAGACCCCCAGTGGTGAAAATCTATTAATGTTGTTTATATGTCTAAGTGGTGTTTTTAATATGCTTTTAGACAAACCATGTGCAAATTCAATAGTCAACACCACTGTTGAGTATTTTCTCCTTAAAGGGTTAGTTCACACAAAATTGAAAATTCTGTCATTAATTACTTACCCTCATGTCGTTCCAACACCCGTAAGACCTCCGTTCATTTTTGGAACACAAATGAAGATATATTTGTTGAAATCCGATCGCTCAGAAAGGCATCCATTGGCCACAATGTCATTTTCTCTCTCAATACCCATAAAAGGCACTAGAGCTGCAACTAACGATTATTTTTTCTGTCGACTAATCTAACGATTATTTTTTCGATTAGTCGACTAATCTAACGATTAATTTTTTTACCCTTTGAAATTTTTCAAAATTCTGTGGCACCCCCTCGCATAAGTTACGCTAGAGGTGTAACAGTACAGACTGCTCACAGTTCACTTTGTATCACGGTTTTAGGTTCACGTTTCAGTACAGTTCGGTATTTGCTATGTTCAGGGGAAAAAGGACTACTGTCAAATGAAAATAAAGAAAATAAGAACAGATAACTTAAATAGAAGCAGCAGCACAAATAAATACTATTGAGCAAAGATGAAAATAAAATAAACAATGCTTTTCAGGATTTTCAGGTAGGTCTAACAATAGTTTTTAGGTAGAAAAATGGAATTAAGTAATCAAAAGTAAAATAACCACACATTTAACTGTTTAAAATTAAAAAATAATCCTTATTAAACTTACAAAAGCTATTCAGTCAGGAGCAGTGAGTGATGTCTTTATCTTTTGTTTGACATTAAACAGACAGCAGTGAATGCTACTGCCCCTTTAAGACCCACGGATAGTCGTCGTATTTTCTGTATAAAGTTCACTTAAGGCATAGAGTAGGCTATGACATTTTGACATACTTTTTGTGAGTTTGTCCGTTTAAGCACAGGATTTGAAAGATAACTCAATATTTGCGCGCTTTGGGACGAGTGCACAAAGACAGATCTTCTCATTCGAGTCTCCTGGCTACACGGGGGTGATGACGGTGAAAATGACTGCTCATATTCGGACGTACAGCAGCACTCGCATGCGTTTTATAAAGTTTACAAAGAGAGACCGTTTTGCCCACGTTTTTCTTTTATTATCGCTGTTGTTGAAGTGTACCTGAGGAGTCAGCACGTGTATCCATCGACAGAAACATACATACAGCATTATTTTCAAGTTACAACCCATATTAAAGATTCGTCATCAGATGCGAGATGAACCGAAGTGTAAGTGCGTCCCCGCAACTTTTCCTCGGGATCCCGGTTGGGAAACACTGGTCTGTATTGATTGACACCGCGCTGGTTTGTTTAGAATTATATGAGCGCCGTGACCGCGCGCTGCCGCGTGATGAAGGCTTGTCGCAACTCTGTTATTCAACTGCTCTGGTTTTAAAAGCTATGTCATACTAAATGCGCCAAAATGCAATAAAACTTGTTTTACGGTCGAATGCAACGCGTGTGTGTGTGAGTGAGTAGACGCGCAAAAGGGCGGAGAGAGAATTTAAGGAAATGCAGCTAAACGAATATGCGTGCGTCTTTTAAATAGCGTAAAAATGAATGAATGACGAATGTGGCGGCCGTTATTGATTATGTGGCAGTCCGCCACAAATTAGTCTATGTGTGGGAAACACTGTTTGGCCTCTGTTTAAAGTATTCCCATACTTTTGATATTCGCGGTCTAGGTTTTTGTGATAGAACCAGGAGCAGAAGCCAACATTACGCGAGTTGAACGTCTGACACGACGCGTCGACGCATTTCACGAACGTCGACGTATTTCCGTAGTCGACGTCATCGATGACGTCGACGCGTCGTTGCAGCACTAAAAGGCACTAATGCTTAAGGTCACTTCATGAAATTATTGTAGAGCCACTGTAGTGAGATGGGCTTTGTAACGACGTATATAGTGCCTTTTATGGGTCTTGAGAGAGGAAATTACATTGGTGTCAATGAAGGTCTGTCTGATCCATCGGATTTCAAAAAAAATATCTTCATCTGTGGTCCGAAGATGAACAAAGGTCTTACAGGTGTAGAACAACATGAGGCTAAGTAATGAATGACAGAATTTTCATTTTTGGGTGAACAAACCCGTTAAATATGCAGTCTCAAAAACGTAGTTTGAAATCTCTGGTGTTAACCAATCCTGTCACGAGGGGTGCAGGCTTTAGCATATCAGTAACTATGCTATGAAGCGGAAATGAGTTCAAGAGAAGCCCAGCTTATCCCTGTATATTTTTCTGTTGTTATGAAAAAATGGGTAAGTTTAGCAATATAGCAGGTAAAGTGTTTTTTTTTCACAGGAAAAAAAAACCTTTTAAATATATATTTTTGTTGATCAAAGATGAGTTTTAAGGAGTAAAAAGATCAACTGCAAGAGCACTTTAATATACTACTGTACAAAGATTTGAGGTCAGAAATATTTCTTTGAAATAAATTATTACTTTTATTCAAAAAGAAGCATTAAATAGATCAAAAGGCAGTAAAAACACACACAGCACTATTCACTTATTTTGCTAATAATTCAGCTTTTTCTAAAATAGAAAAACATCATTGTAAATTGTAATAACATTTCACAATATTACTTTTTCCTGCATTTTTAATCAAATACATTTTGAGCATAACAAACATCTTTTAAAATAATTTTTAAATCTTACTGACCCCAAACTTTTGAACATAAGTATATCTTAGATGCACATTCTAGTATTTACCTAAGCTTTGTTCATATAGGTTAAAAGAACTAAGGATGGTTGGTGCCACTAACATCAAAAATGGCTTGTTTCTTTTCACGTTTTACTTTCCTGCCAAGTTTGAATATGCACAAGTGAGGATAAAATTTAAGAGCTGTAATGGAGTGAAAGACAAACAAAGAATAACATTCATTTCTATGATCATATTGTTTCAGAAAACTACTTTGATACTTTTATTGTATTTTTGTCATTTTGTATGGTCATTGTATGGTGTTGTTGTGTGGAGTAGAAGTGTGAACTTCCTTCAAAGCAAAGGTTGCACATAAGATATAAAATCATATTGGTTTTGAACAACATCAAGACAAGTAAATCATGACAAGAATTACATTTTAGGACAAACTATTCCTTTAACATTCAGTGGCCAACTAGTGATAGAAACCAGTACACACCGATGAAGTGTATGAAATGAACTTACATACATGCACCCCTACTATTGACGTAGCTTCTCAGTGTCACCAGCAGATGCATTTTAAGTGATGTGAGTTTAGAGGGCAGTCAGCCTCAACCACACAAAATCTTGTGTGCAGCTTTTTAAGTACAATCATTTATCAAGTCGTTTAACTAAGTAGATCTGTGCTTTCTGTGTTGGTAACAATTTCCACAGCAAAGTAAAGGTTGACAGAAATTAGATCAGACTGTTCTACACTGATTTAAGAGGTCAAAGATTTTAGGCTACAAGTTTTGGAAGACAATCAATGTTATAATAATTCCTAAGAATTAAAGATGATGACAAGCTAAATTAAGTGGTTTTCATGGAAATGACAAACTTTTCTCTAGGGCACACCATGTGATCTTTGACTTCAAAGTCCAGTTTAAGTAACTGAACTTCCTGTCTTAAGTGAAAATAAACCAGCGTAACATCCACACAAACACACACTTCTGCTTTACTATCATGTTGGGGACCTCCATAGATGTAATGTTTTGTATACTGTACAAACTGTATATTACATTCCCACTAACCCTAATCCTAAACCTACCCATCACACAAAACTTTCTGCATTTTTACATTTAAAAAAAAAAAATCTGTATGATTTATATAAGCTTGTTTCCTCATGGAGACCTCAATTTAGGCTTCCACAGTGACAAGAGTCCCCATGAGTCAGTGTGCATTCAGGTTGAAGTCCCTACCGGGATAGAAAAACATGTATATACACACACACACACACACACACACACACACAAACTCACCCCTGAACTTCTTGGGTGGGTTGTTCAAGTCCCCTGCATCTGGTTGAACAACACATCGGTCATCAACCAACCTGAAATAAACAAGAGTGTTATTTTGTAGAAGTTTTAATTTTGGTTAGTCTAAACATCTGTATGTTTGAGTAAGTTAAAAATGGTGTGCATTTGCAAGTGTGTGTCTTTATTTAGCCTTTTTTGGCCCAAAGCAGCAGCTTACTGGAAACAATCCAAATTCCACGACCAGTCAGCCAAAAACACGGACACACACACGCATAAACAGAGTTAAACTGCTGACAGCTGGATATTCTTATCTACACATCAAAGATTAGCATTCAACCACAGCAAACTTCATGCAGTCATTCAACCTTCAAAAGTTTATTATCACCCAAAATTAAAAATCAGTCACTATTAACTCATCTTCTAGTCATTCCAAACATGTTCTTCTGAGCAGTGGTGTAAAGTAACGAATTACAAATACTCTCGTTACTGTAACTGAGTACTTTTCAGGAATTTTACTTTTTTAAGTAGTTTAAAAACGGTGTACTTTTAATTTTACTTGAGTACATTTTGCTGTATCGGTACTATTTTCCTTAAACCTGCCGTCACCACATTATGTCAGTTTTTTTCCTGTCAACGTGTTTGGCTAAGACGAATAATCAGTCCCTTGTCTCCATGCGTCACGTGTGCGACTCCCGTCAAATCAACCATAGCGACCAGCCTAGAGTGAGAGGCACGTGCGCTTTATGAAAGGGGGTTGTTGCTGGTTACTGTATGAGGACTGACATCGTGAAATTGCCTTAAACAATTACAAAAAATTGACCGCAAAATATTACATTTTCTAATACACGCACCAATGGTAGGTATTGTGTTAGCGCTGCACAAGCTCGTGGTGCAATCTACTGGAAACACTTCATTTAGCTTGATTGTTTGCCAGGCTTCAAAGTGCATTAGGCATTAAATGATTGTCACTGCTAGATTTTTATCTCTTACATCGATTTTGTTGGACATTTAAACGCATTAAACCTGCTTTCTGTCAGCTTATTGAAGTGCATATTTTAATGTAATGTGGTCTCACATGGCAATTTAAAATTGTAGTCATCAGTATATTTAAATCAGGTTTATATTTTAATTGCAAGAAAAAATAATCAGCGGTGAAAATTTTGAGTTACTCGATTCTGATTTCTTAAGTGTATTCTTTTTACAGAGAAAACATCCATTGGAATTAAAGCAGTATAATGAATGCGCCTTGAAAAGAAAGAACTCTGCTTTTTTACATAAAATTGTTAATGTACAACACCTATGCAACCTTTTTTAATTAACTGCAAGAAAACCTCTACAGAATGGTTGTCATAAATATTACCAGATTATTGGTTGCTTTCTGAAATATTACATGGCTGTATTTTTAGTGCTAGCAGTCAAAAATAAAAATAAATAGTCAAAGAAATATTAAAATACTGTTGGTGATCTCATGTTTTTTTTTTTTTTCTAACTGAGAATCATACATAAAGTAAGCTACTTTTTAATTTGCAGGGTATAAGGTGGAATAACATTCATAGCATAACACTCACTACTCACTACTCTTGAGTACTTTTAAAAGAGCTACTTTTTACTCCTACTTTGAGTAGCATTTAGGACAGGTACTTTTACTCTACTAGAACTACATTTTTTGGCAAGTAACAGTACTTCTACTTGAGTATGTTTTTTCAGTACTCTTTCCATCACTGCTTCTGAGGAACAAAAGAAGGAATCTTTGTATTGGTTGATTTTTTCTAAAATTGCAATTTTCATGCAATGCAAACACAAGTTTTTAAATTATCATAAAAGTGGTCCATATTAGGACTATATTAGAAGCCTTCTGAAGTCATAGGAAAGACTCACTGATGAAGAGGGTAAACATTAGGTAGTTTTTCACTGAAAAATCTTGTACACTATGCTAAACTTCTTTTGTGTTCCACAGAACAACGGACGTCACTCAGGTTTCAGGGGTTGGGGCTTGCTGTGAATGCAATTTTTTGTTTTGTTTAACTATTTCTTTAATATTTTTTGTCAGCAGAAACAAAAAGAGTTCAATATTGAAGAATAAATGGAAAAAAGGTCTCTAACAAATGAGCTGGTTCTGCTTGTTAATCATTTATTTGCTGTAATTATTACTCTTGGAACAAATGCACTTAATAATATCCGCTGATCTGCTTTTAATTATATTTAATGAACATGTGATTTTAAAGCATTCCATAATATAATAGCGGGCAGTGTCAATCAACTCACCCCAGAGTGCTTATGAAGCCACTGGTAGAGCCTTCAGCATAAAGGGAGCACACGTCCCCAATGTGTAGGAAACTTGACATTTTATCCACCATGGCAACCACTCCACCACCTGCAGAGGTCAGAGGTCAAAGAGTCATGACTGTGTCTGTGCACAGGTTTATCATTAAGCAAACAAGCCTAACAGGAGCTCTATCCATAAAAAGACATATAGGTTTACACATTTAAAGCACCAGATATATGATTTGTGGTTAGAAGTGTCACTACAGTATATAATACAAAAACCAAACAGATTCAAATAGAACACATACAAATGTAACGCTCTTCAGTGCAGAGCTCTTTAAACAGAATGTTTTCACTAAAACAAGAAGAATATTCATGTCTTAACCAATTTGACGTCTTCAAAGACTACATCATTTGCTTAAAACCACAAGCCACTGTATGATTCCTGATATGAAAATATAAAATATTCAATCATTGGTAACCCATGATGCAAGGAAATACAAGCAAGCAGAGGACTCTAAAACTGATTGCTGGACTTTTTTTCATTTGTAATAACAGTTTCAGCTGAATCCATCCTAAATATGCTTTATTACACAATGCATGAGGGCCTTTCACATACTGAGTTCAAATTCAGTTGATCCCAAAATCTCATTCCTCCACCGAGTTTCGATAACAAGAAGCGGGCAAATTACAAGCTGGCAAGTTATTTATTAACTTAACTGACTGGACACCTATTCCAAGTCCAGAACATTGATACTAAAAATACAAATTCAATGTCAAATTTACAACTTGCATGGCAAGTTAAATTTGAATGCATATATAAATACAAAATACAGCAGGAAGACACAGATGCATTCAAATTTAAATAAAGAGACTTTTCTGAAGCTAAGTGCTTATTTCAATTTTAATTTAGCACTTATATAAAATACTTCGTAAATAGCTGCCAGAATTTAAAAAAAGAAACTGGTTATTGACCATTCTTTGATTTGATTTAAGCAGGTCTCTTCACAGTACTCAGAGGTCGTTCCTGTTACACAGTGTCCCAAACAAGCATTTGTCTATAGTATATTGCAGACTTTCAGACTTAAAGGCACAATATGTAGGATTTGTAGATAAATGTATCTAAAAACCACTAGAACAATGATATAATTGTTGACTTGTGTACATTATCTCAAATGTTTCCAAGTATGTTTAAATCCAGAGAAACAGTTTGGATGCAAACATCGACAGAAAACGAAATCATTGTTATATAGCTCAACACATTTAGTCTTATTGTTTAAATCTTGTTTTCTTGATTTACCGCCAGTACCATGTTTTACCATGCCTAATATTGCTCCAGCGTACAGCAGTGTGCAACAAGTGTTTCATAGTAGCTGTCGAGCGTATACACAGAGTAGCAATTTAACATAACTTTCAAAACACTCAAATATATCTAATATGATAAAGCACTCCATCCCACATACACATGATCGGAAGAAGCGGAAGTGGTTGTCTGCGGCATAATAAAAGCTCTGTGAAATAAAACTGAACATTTCTCTGGATATTTTGCTGTCATCAAGCTATGCCTTTGTATAATGTAATATATGAAAGAATAATAGCCTAAAGGACCTTTGTGACAAAAAGGGTTCTTTCTCATTATAGAACCTTTTTAGCATAAAAGGTTCTTTGGAGATGAGTAAACAACCCATTGGTTCTATATATAACCCCAATGAACCCTTTTTTCTAAGAGTGTGTGTAAGTGAGTAAATGCCTTATTGAACAAGAAAAAACTTGACTTGGAACGTTATGGTTTTCTGCCATCTTATGTGAATCCCTGGATGTTCCGCCCTTGTGCCACTAAACACATGATGAATGATCATCAGAGATGTTGTTGCAAGATGCTATTTTGATTAAAGATAACCGACACAGGAATATGAAAAAAACAAACAAAATTATGTGCCTGCAGAAAAATATTATATAATCCATATCATCCCCTATGGTCACTTTAATATGGTTTAATCAACATATTAGGAAAGGGGACATATAAATGTACTGCATTACCAATGACAATAAGAAACTGGGTTTGTGAGCATATACTGACTGTAACAGTTCCATGTAACTCATTTGACGCCTGTTATCATCACCAGATTCTTCCTGTGACTACTAGATTTGATTAACAAATGATTAGCCAGCCAAACCGTAAATGTGGAGAGAGAGAGAGAGAGAGAGAGAGAGAGAGAGAGAGAGAGAGAGAGAGAGAGAGAGAGAGAGAGAGAGAGAGAGAGAGAGATTTGCATGTGAATAATAATCTAACTGCATAGCAAAAAGAATCTTGTTTTACATGAAAACTATGTAGGCTGCTTTTACTTATTAGGCTACGTTAAATTAGCCTACTGCGTCGTTTGATACTGTTATAAAACAAAACATGTAGATTGTGTTCCTTAATGGGCAGATTGTCCGTCTTTAAAACAGAAACTAACAACTCAATTTTCTACCCAACAATGTCAAAACTAAAAAAAGGCAGAAATCAGAATAAGCATCGGTACATAGGCTAAACCAGCAAACGCATTTCTGAAAAGCAGAGGTTTTTATGAATGCGTGCCCGATATGCGATTAAACTAACGGCACCAGACCTTTTCCTGACTTCTTCATAACATTGTTTGGACTGCTGCGTTAAAAAGTATAAACAAAACATTAACACTGGCTCAACTGACACTTGTGTCTTCCTCGCTAAGTTTGTATCTTTTTTTTATCTTTCTATAGGTTAGGCTACGTCAGTTTCTCATGGCAGTTTTTCTAACCTAGAGGCGGGTTCAATAGGGCGCGCGCGATGCTCTCCCGCAGATAAGATAAATATTTAATAAATCATCATTCCTCAACAAAACTCTTAGTAGTCCATTCACTATTGTGTAGCCTAGTTCTCACCTCTCTCTGGCGAAGTTTGAGCAAACGTGTCCGCTGTATTTTCTCAAACGTTGCGTCCTCTGTTTGAGAAAGTTATTATCCCGACTCTTCATAGAGTCCAGTAGCGGTCCATCGCCCCGACGTTCGTCTTTTTTCGGCTTGCCGAGTGACTGTGTAAACGGTGGAAGCACTATGGTTTCTGGGAAATTGTGTTCCGTGGGTGCCACGCCACGGTTATTTCAATAATCTGCGCCATTCAAGAACTACAAGACCCAGGAATTCCCTTTCATTTGACTTAAATAATTTCGTTTTTGTTGCAAAGAGTCTACAGAGACTATAAATAGAAACAGCATTCATAGCCAAATAATGCAAAAAAGTATTGTTGACCTGGGAGTGATGTAAACATTTTTGGTTACCCTTTACTTGGAAACACTTTATTTTAGTATCCCTTTTACACATGTTGCATGTAGTTAGGCCTACTGTATGCCTATAACTAAATTATGCATAATTATGCACTAAACCAAAGCCTAATATAACACTTTATTAAGTACATGTAGTTAATTATTATTACACAGTAGGCTTACTTAAATACATAATTGCACTCTAACACAGACACCTTAAAATAAAGTGTAATCCTTATTTAAAGGTGTCATTGTTACAGAGTAGTTATGGATTTAGTCGAGGGTTAGTTGCATGTAATGTTGCACAATTTAATGTTATCACAATGGAAAGTAAGAAGCCGTAATAGGCATATATGGAACAAGGACACTGTAAAATAAAGTGTTACCCATATGTTGATAGTCTATTTGTCTGCTAATGCTGTTGTTAACTTGCCCCACTGCCATTGTAAATTGTATGCATTCATTTATTTATGATAATCAAATTTAATTTACCTATATAAAAATTATTATGTGATATTTTAATGTGATATTAAAGGCTACACATGTAATGTAGTCTATGTAAAGTGCATGAATCAAATTACTAATTTAAATTATCATAGTAGTCCAATGTACATATTAGCTAAATAGGCTAAAGTGAAACCCAAAAATGGGATAACAGATTTTGGAAATATTTTGTGCTGCCATGTGAGATACCATGACCAAGCTGTATCTGCTGTCCAAAATGACTTCTAAAAAAGCAGACAGAAGAGAGAAGTTTAGACAGCGCCAGAGTTCATTTGGATAACAATTAAACCATTCTGTGCAAAATCGAAAGGGGTAATATAGATTTTGGCAACCTCGAATGCCATGTCTGATGTGGCGACCCTTCATGTTCTTATCAGACCAAAATGCTTTATATGATACAAGGTTGTGGCATCACCAGAGTGAATTTAGATTACATTAAAGCAATATTGTGTGAAATAGAGGTGCAGTAACTGATTTTAGCAACTTCAAATGCGTAATTGGTTACTCTATGTTTGCAGATGTTCACATCAGACCAGAATTATTTCTAGGATATAAAATAGAGGAGACTAGACATCACCAGAGTGAATTTGGATAACGTTAAAGTCAATATGTGAACGAGGGGAGGGGAGAAACATTCATTAGCCTGTTATGCTGCCTTATCAGATTCTGTGGCACTGCTGTTGTCTGCAGCTGTTCACATCAGAACAAAATGATTCCTAGAGTATGAAACAGAGGTTTATATATTAGAGTTAGAAAAACATTAAAGTTATTCTGTGTGGAATAGAAGGAACAGATTTTGGTAACCTGTAATGTTGCCTTGTTGGATCCTGTGACCTTGCTGCTTATCTGCAGCTGTTCATATCAATCAATCAATCAATCAATCAAATGTTTTCAAAAATAAGATACAGAACATTTTAGTGTTTTAACATCAAAATAGTGAATTTGAAGATCATTACAGATAGTCTGTCCTAAATAGGGTAGATTGGGGGAAACGCACACATAACATGTTGTTCCCAAAATTACCACAGATACAATCAAAATAGTTTTTGTTTTTGGACTACATTGACCAGAGTGATGTAGAAGTTTTCACCACGAAGCTTACACTGGTGAAGTACCTGAGAGAAAATGGATTTAACGTTATACGTGAAATAAAGCTTGTTGTTTCGCAGAACATTACAATTTTATTTGATATGAGAAGAGAAAGACCTGTAGTGAGGGAGTAGCCTACTTGTTATTTAAGGAAAATGTAATTATACTTTGTGACAAAAATGACAAAATTTCCCCCAAATCCAACCCCTCCAGCCAATTGAGGTAAAGCGCCCCCAGTATTCCACTATTATAATTGCCATGTTCTGAACATTACATTCTTTGTTTTTCCATCAAATGTAATCTAACTATAGGGGGTTGAATAAAAATGGACTTTGGACTTTATAATTAAAAATTACTTTTAAATTAATTTATCATTTGTCATTGTCGCTGAAAACTAGGGTAATTATTTTAGACACATTTACCTTTTGAACACAGAACAATTTACACAGTACCCTAATAATAAAAATAAAAGTAAATAAATAAATAATAATTATAATAATAATAATTATTATTATTATTATTATTATTATTATTATATTATAATATATTATTAAGTAAAACGCAAATTGAAAATAATAATGACAGAGCAAGTATTGCACTCGGACAACTTGTCTAAAAATATCCTTTTTTGAAGAAATTCACCTGTTCCTCTGCAGCAAAACACTCCCCACCGGTGCACGACATGGTGCATGAGCGCCTAGCGCGTTCTCGTATGAACATGATGAACAACGACCTCTAGTCACAAATTTCTCTAGTAGTCACTAGTCACCAATTCCAGCATATACTAAAGCATATGTTTATATTACAATCTCTGCAATTAAGATGAATGAGAACTTAAACGGGTAGCTTTAGAAATGTTAGATGAACCCAGGGCCAGCTGAACTCGATCGTTTCCATCGTTTCAGAAAGACACATGTCAGCTGACTGATCACATGACCGTAGCCGGACGTGCAATTCAACCTATGAAATAACACGAGCAAAGTTTAAACTGGCTATGGCATCAATGTTGAACAGCTCTGTGGTTTTATTTTTATGCATTTCGGCAGCGCGTTGTGATGTAGGCGACATCGTGCTCGAACAGAGCCCGCAGTCGGAGTCGAAGAGCGCGGATTGTGGTTGTCAGGGACTGAAAAGGGAGGTTGCTGGTGATGTGAGTTATGAAAACAAGCTGGAACAACATGATGCAAATATATACTCCAAAACAGCAAATGAAAGTCCACACACGACAGAGACTGATTTACGCACTACGGTAGGTTAGTTTTCATCACTTATTAGTAGACTAACGTTAGACAATATTGTTTAGTTCATTGACTGACTTTCGCTTTCGTTTGTGAAAAAAGGAGGGAACATTTTTATATATAAAATAAACAGTAGGTGTAGTGGGACCAGTGGCTTTCAATATCCAAAAAGGAGAGAAAAGGAAAGCACAATAAAAGTATTATAAAAGTAGTCCTATAGATTTTAATGCAATACTCAAGGCCTGGTTTCACAGACTCTTTTTGTCTTTTCTTGAGACAAAATGAAACTGAAATATTTTTTGAGATATGTCAATGCAGTGGCGTAACTTAGTAATAACGGGCTCCAGTGCAGGCTATTACGGTGATGAACCACAGAACAATCTTAATGTTGTGTGTGTGTGTGTGTGTGTGTGTGTGTGTGTGTGTGTGTGTGTGTAGCTGGTGCGTCTGCAGAAAGGTTGGTTCATCATGGGAACAGATGACCCCGGAATACCACAGGATGGAGAGGGGCCGCAGAGGAGAGTGTGGCTGGACTCTTTTTACATTGAAGAACATGAGGTCACAAACCAGCAGTTTCAACACTTTGCCAACCAGACAGGCTACATCACAGAGGTACAACCCCATTTGCAGAAATGCGCCTTTTTTAACCCAAAAGCAATACCCTCACCCTACAGTATTAGCAATTCACTTACTTATTTTGAAAAGTTGAAAAAAGTTTAACTTGGATATTCTATAATTTTACTTTTATTTTGCCTCTGTCCCAACTTTTTTGTAGTGTGTTTTTTGTAGTCATCAAAATAAAATTCTGTTTGTATTTACAGAATACAATTAAGTTGGTCAATATTTTATTTGTATTATTGTCAGAGTTAAACAATGGTTCAAAAGAATTAACAAATCACACATTCTTGATTTTATAGCATTTTACAAAATGTACCAATTTTACTGTACCTGTAAAACAACCATTTACAGGGCCATAAGACATAATCAATACACATGCTCGCTCAGTCTGCCATCTCTATCTACAGGCTGAGCGTTTTGGAGACTCTTTTGTTTTTGAGGGACTGCTGAGTGAGGAGGTGAAGAGCACTCTGTCACATGCGGTGAGAAATGTGTACACAAACACCTCTTTTCTTTCTTTCTTTCTTTCTTTCTTTCTTTCTTTCTTTCTTTCTTTCTTTCTTTCTTAACGTATGACTGGCTGTACATTTTATTTATTTATATTTAAATTTTTGTATTATTTAAAAAAACATGCTGCAGGATTATAATGTAAATAACTACAAGTACATATATACAAATTATCTGAAAAAAAAGTCCGTAGAGACTCAAAATGGTAACAACAACAATAAACCCACATTTGACAACCAGTTAAAGCATTTAAAAATATAAACTTTCGGATATACACTAAAGTCTTAATGTTGAAAAAAAGTTATTGTCCTAATGGCCAAATATAACACACAAATATATTTCAGTGTAAAATCTGATTTGAAATGAATTCAAAGGGGACCAGGGAAGAATGCCTCGAAAAGGTTAAAAATTAACTACAAATATAGTCAACTTTTATTTCAGAAATGAGGGCTAGAGATTTTAATCTTCAAATATAGCAAGATTAAACATAAACGTATTCATGGTTTGTAGGTGGCTGCTGCTCCTTGGTGGTCACCGGTAAAAGGTGCAGACTGGAGACACCCAGAAGGACCAGATTCAACCATAGAGCACAGGTAAAAAAAATATGTTAGCAATATCACATGAGCAAGCAGTGGATAACTGCAACACAACACCTTTTACACTGTATAAACAGATGACATGCTTATCTGTTTGTAAGTTGTATACCTGTGTAGAAGTCATATTAAATATAATCTCTGTGTTTGTATCTAGGATGAATCACCCTGTTCTGCATGTGTCGTGGGCTGACGCACAGGCGTACTGTCACTGGGCCAAACGCAGACTTCCTACTGAAGCTGAGTGGGAGTTGGGCTGTAGAGGGGGTCTTCAGGAGAGGTGTGTGTCTGTGTCTTCATACTTTTTGTCCATTTTAATGCATTTTTTAACATATTCTCCCTCTATCGCTCTTGTTAGGCTGTACCCATGGGGAAATAAACTAATGCCTAAAGGGCAGCATTATGCTAACCTGTGGCAGGGAGATTTCCCTAATCACAACACAGCAGAGGACGGCTATGCTAACACATCACCGGTAACACAAAGCATGACAAAAAACAAAAGATACTTTTACAAGTATAGTGTCATAAATGAATGCCATCTTGTTTATCATTTTATTTAAATGTATAGATATTTACAGTACCTTTATCCTGATTTATAGGTCAACTCCTGTGTGTTTTGAAACGGAGAGAAGAGATGTTAAAGCACTGACTGCAGATGTTTAGCATTTTGTGATGTAAAAAACAAAACTTAATTTCAGAACTTTTGCACCTTTAATGCAAAAATTATAACCTATACGATGCCACTGAAAACCAAAGTGACACTTTTCATAAATAAAAAACATAAACCAACTGCGTAAGGGTGCACACCCCTGCGTTAAAGCACCCTTTGATTTTATCACAGGATTTTCATGAACTCATTCTGTTTGGGTAGAAGTCTATCGGCTTGGCACATTTCCCACTCTCCCAATATTTCCAACTCTTATTTGCAAAAAACGGTCCAGGGCTGTGTTTCTTAAAACCATTGTGGGCTAAGTTGATCGTTGAGAATGGTGCTGGCAATGATTCTACGATCTACTTAGGCTTACAATGCTTTTGGCAAATGCAAACCAAATTTGTTAAATTTATAGTGTACTTCTAGAGGGTAATTGTTAAAAATGATTTACATTTTTTCCCCATACTTTTTTTTTTTTTTTACATGCATAAAACAGCTGTTTTAACATGGGTGTGTAGACTTGTGTATATCCACTCTAAATACATTTTAAGTGATGTCTTGGGCAGGTGATGTCATTTCCTGCAAATGGCTTTGGTCTGTATGACATGGTGGGGAACGCATGGGAGTGGACGGCAGACTGGTGGAATGTACATCACACTGCAGAAGACAAATATAATCCTGTAAGGCTCATTTGCAAGAAAAAGGAAATACACACACACACACACACTTAATTTCTGTCTTTATACTCAAAAGGGAATGTTAATCCCTCATACCAAAGCCTTATTTTTTTCCCACAGAAAGGACCAGAAGAAGGGACAGACAGAGTCAAGAAAGGAGGATCCTACATGTGCCACAAGGTAAAACACACAAAGCTGTATGACTGACATGCATAACCTTCATTTGTAAAAACAAGCTTTAATACAACTTCTTTACATACATGTAAACACATTTTTCTCTCTCTGTAGTCTTACTGTTACAGATACAGGTGTGCAGCCCGTAGTCAGAATACCCCGGACAGTTCTGCCTCTAACCTGGGCTTCCGCTGTGTCTCAGACACTGATCCATAAGCTCATCATCGGTTTTCTCACTGTCAGATGCTAGAAGTCTAGAGAGATATTGTATTTTATAAAAATAAAACCATTTGTAAGAGTTTGGTGTTATTTCAGTTATTTTATACATTTTTATATCAGTCTTGTTCAAAATAATAGCAGTACAATGTGACTAACCAGAATAATCAAGGTTTTTAGTATATTTTTTATTGCTACTTGGCAAACAAGTTACCAGTAGGTTCAGTAGATTGTCAGAAAACAAACAAGACCCAGCATTCATGATATGCACGCTCTTAAGGCTGTGCAATTGGGCAATTAGTTGAAAGGGGTGTGTTAAAAAAAATAGCAGTGTCTAACTTTGACTGTACAAACTCAAAACTATTTTGTACAAACATTTTTTTTTTTCTGGGATTTAGCAATCCTGTGAATCACTAAACTAATATTTAGTTGTATGACCACAGTTTTTTAAAACTGCTTGACATCTGTGTGGCATGGAGTCAACCAACTTGTGGCACCTCTCAGCTGTTATTCCACTCCATGATTCTTTAACAACATTCCACAATTCATTCACATTTCTTGGTTTTGCTTCAGAAACAGCATTTTTGAAATCACCCCACAAGTTCTCAATTGGATTAAGGTCTGGAGATTGGGCTGGCCACTCCATAACATTAATTTTGTTGGTTTGGAACCAAGACTTTGCCCGTTTACTAGTGTGTTTTGGGTCATTGTCTTGTTGAAACAACCGTTTCAAGGGCATGTCCTCTTCAGCATAGGGCAACATGACCTCTTCAAGTATTTTAACATATGCAAACTGATCCATGATCCCTGGTATGCGATAAATAGGC
The DNA here is from genome assembly GCF_024679245.1 of Pseudorasbora parva. Classification (NCBI taxonomy): domain Eukaryota; kingdom Metazoa; phylum Chordata; class Actinopteri; order Cypriniformes; family Gobionidae; genus Pseudorasbora; species Pseudorasbora parva. The sequence continues at coordinate 35,661,478 of NC_090183.1, read as the reverse complement.
CCAACACCATAGTAGGAGAAACATGCCCATATCATGATGCTTGCACCTCCATGCTTCACTGTCTTCACTGTGTACTGTGGCTTGAATTCAGAGTTTGGGGGTCGTCTCACAAACTGCCTGTGGCCCTTGGACCCAAAAAGAACAATTTTTCTCTCATCAGTCCACAAAATGTTCCTCCATTTCTCTTTAGGCCAGTTGATGTGTTCTTTGGCAAATTGTAACCTCTTCTGCACATGCCTTTTTTTTAACAGAGGGACTTTGCGGGGGATTCTTGAAAATAGATTAGCTTCACACAGACGTCTTCTAACTGTCACAGTACTTACAGGTAACTCCAGACTGTCTTTGATCATCCTGGAGGTGATCATTGGCTGAGCCTTTGCCATTCTGGTTATTCTTCTATCCATTTTGATGGTTGTCTTCCGTTTTCTTCCACGTCTCTCTGGTTTTGCTCTCCATTTTAAGGCATTGGAGATCATTTTAGCTGAACAGCCTATCATTTTTTGCACCTCTTTATAGGTTTTCCCCTCTCTAATCAACTTTTTAATCAAAGTACGCTGTTCTTCTGAACAATGTCTTGAACGACCCATTTTCCTCAGCTTTCAAATGCATGTTCAACAAGTGTTGGCTTCATCCTTAAATAGGGGCCACCTGATTCACACCTGTTTCTTCACAAAATTGATGACCTCAGTGATTGAATGCCACACTGCTATTTTTTTGAACACACCCCTTTCAACTAATTCAACTAATTGCCCAATTGCACAGCCTTAAGAGCGTGCATATCACGAATGCTGGGTCTTGTTTGTTTTCTGAGAATCTACTGAACCTACTGGTAACTTGTTTGCCACGTAGCAATAAAAAAATATACGAAAAACCTTGATTATTCTGGTTAGTCACATTGTACTGCTATTATTTTGAACAAGACTGTATATAATTACAGAAGGTATTGAAATATAGATATGCTTAAAGGTACAGTGTGTAGTATTTATGAGGATCTATTGACAGAAATGCAATATATCATACATTACTGTTTTTTTTTTAGTGGAATATAAATACCTTACATAATGTACCGTTATGTTTTTATTATCTTACATTTATTATCTTCTGAGCCATTTCTATATACCATGGGGCCCCTTACAGTGAAATCGCTTTTTTTGCACCGTTATGTTTCTACAGTAGCCCTAAACGGACAAACTGCTCTACAGAGCACTAGTCACTGCTCTGATTTTTTTGTCCCGTTTCGGCCACCGTAGCTTCTCTATGCATTTCAAAAGGGAGGGATGAGCGTTAGGTGAATGCAATTCGTAACATCACCGCTAGATGGCACTAAAATTCACACTGCACATTTAAATGATAAATGATCAATTGAAACTTCAAATTTTGAAATCTAATTTAAAACGTAGAAAAAATTCTGTGACCTACAATTTATTGCTTAAATACTAAAAGATGTGTACAGTTTGGACAGTTGTATCTAGGGAGAAAGTGTAAGAATCTATTAGATCCTGACAAGAAGAAATACAAATACAGGGTGTTTTTCTGTTCCTGTTTTTTATTAGATTCAACATCAACCTCAAATATTCAAGTGAAGAATAAAGATTGGAGATGAGTTGTGTTGGTTTGTTGATGTCGGGTTATCAAGGCGTGGCAGGGTAAGCAGAGGCAATGTACTTCTTTCCATCCCCATAGCTGCTATTGTCCCATGTATAGGTCTGAATTCCCAGAGTCTGTCCTCCCAAACTCACATAACACCTGAGAATGGAGTCAAGCATTTCAGATGGTTAAGATGGATAAAATGTGTGTGTGTGTGTGTGTGTGTGTGTGTGTGTGTGTGTGTATATATATATAAATTTAGCATTTTTATTCTATATTTTATTTGTTATTAATAATAGTCATACATTACAATTTTAGAGAACAGGCCCATTTACACCAAGGATGATGTCTATAATTATGATAATGATACATATATAGTTCTAAATATAAAAGAGTCCTCACCACAACTATAACAATAATGGCACAGAAAAACGATATCTGGCAACCTTTTCAGAACTATTTTTTTCAGCAGAAAGATCAGAATCGATTCTGCTTTAAAGAGCTTGAGCATTTAAAGCGACAGACGCTATCTAGAATAAACAGGCTCTTCGTCGGTGTGGACGCTAATGGTTATTATAGTTCTCATTCTTGGTGTGAGCTGGCCTTAAAAGGATAGTTCAACCAAAAAAATGAAAAATTACCTCATGATTTACTCACCCTCAAGCCATCCTAGGTGTATATGACTTTCTTCTTTCAGACAAATAAATGTGGAGTTATATATTTTTTTAAAAGCCCTGGCTCTTCCAAGTTTAATAATGGCAGCCCAAAAAGTGTATCCATCTATTATAAAAGTAATCCATACGGCTCCAGGGCCCAGTTTTTCAAAAGTAATCCACTAGGATTTTGGATAACGGATTGGATCAAATCTTGAAAATGTGTTTTTCAAAAGAAAAAACGGATTACATAATCGGATTAGATCACGTAATCCAATCTGGGGTTTGATCCGGATCAAACCTTTCGTTTGGGTTTTTCAGAACTTTTTTGTAGGATTTGGATCACTTTGATCCCGAAAATATGGATTAAACTGATCCCATCAGAAGGGTGGATTCAGCGAGGATTTCATGCCCAAAATGTGATGAAAACTTTAAAAATGTATCAAATAATACTATATTTGGATCATGCAGTATCCTACAAGATATCCTATTTATTCATAAGGTTTTAATTGTATTTGTTCATCCGTCAGGCTAAAGTGATTAGGTAGGCTTTAGCGTATTCTGCCTTTCAGTATAGGTCTACGGCAAAGTAGAAAGAGTTTGGCCTCATAAAATAATCCCCCAAACAGCTGTCAAAACTGACCAAAAACAATACATTTTATTCTGTCACTAACTGATATATATATTCATCACAATCGAAAATATTTTTGTTTTTAGAATATGTATCAGTGATGCATGCAATGATTACAGAATAACCAAAAAATGCAAAGAATGGCAATCACTGATTTTTGTTTTGTTTAGTTTTTTTTAATTAAATGTGTGTTTTCATTTCAAATAAAAATAACCTTATATTGACCCCACACTGGCTATTCTACGTGTTGCTCTTTACATATCTATAGTTCTACATTGTGATTCTCTATCCTGTTTGAGCACTTGTTATCCAGATTTAGTGATCCTGAAAAGTTCCTATCCGGATCAGATTGATCCAATCCGATGTTGCTTTAAAAAACTGGCTCCAAAAGTAAGCTGGATTGCGTGATCACGGATCACAAAAAAAGGATTACTAAATCCGGATCAATTTTATCCAGATTAAACTTTTTTAAAAACCGGGCCCAGGGGTTTTATAAAGGTGGATTAGCCAGGACATTTTTTTATATAACTATATTATATATAGTTTAATTATCTGAAAGAAGAAAATCATATACACCTAGGATGGCTTGAGGGTGAGTAAATTATGGGATAATAAAAACATTTGTGTGAACTAACCCTAAGTCAATGATAATTTTGATGGGTATGTTATATATAGAATGGATATATACATTTGTATATGTAGGGCATTCTATAAACAAAAATAAGTTTTATTTGATGAATGGCTGGATGGATGAATGAAAGTGAATAGAGAGAACAACATCTCACTTCTTGCCAGGGCGGGTGATGTAGCAGAGACTGTAGATAGCCAGATCAAATTCAGGACTGCACCCAATAAAGGCAGAACCAACCTCTTTGTAATAGCCATCCCAACTAAATTGCATTCCTAATACGTCAGGATATGTAGTCCACTGAGAGAGAGGAGAAACATGACTTATAGATCAAACTTTTTTATACAAGTAGACATCCACACTTGAAATAATGTATTGTAATAATAACACTGATGAAGTACTCACAGGGCCATTAAAACTATGGCTGTAGTAATTCAGGAGTCCCTGTTTCTCAGTCAGATAAAACTGCAGCCAGTTGTGGAAACCAGACACCTTACCACCCTTAATTTCTCCTGTTGACACACTACATGTCAGCCAAAGCCATACAAAATGCAGTTTGGCAACCAATCACATGCTCATGTGCAGACTGACCGACAAAGACATGCTCAAACCCGCTGGAGTCCAGCTTGCCATTAGAACGAGAGTAAAGGCCGAACCACATCATCTTCAGATCCTGGATAAACTCGCTTTGTGATGAGTAAGCACCTGATTCATAACACAATAAAGTACAATACACTTTTGAACAATATTAAGCAAAAATATTTATTTGGCATTATTGTGATTGCAGCATTTTATCACTTTGAGGCAATTCACAAAGTCTCAAAAAAGTGTGTTGGTGTCACATATACCTTTAGAGTGGAGGAAATTGTAGAGCTCCCTGCCCACGTCAGTGTTCATGGTCTGTTGGAGGAAAGTGTCCTGCTCCTGCACTTCCTGTGAGGGCACATCCTCCACATCTCCTGTCACCCTTTTATAATTGTTCAGTAGATTCAGGAGCGCTTTATACGTGGGCTTGGAGAGCAAAGTGCTACTAACTTGCTTGAATAATCTAGAGAGAAAAAGAAAATTATAAGACACAATAACATGCATGCATGTGTGTGTATAGCCTATGTGGTTATGTGTGTCTTACGGGCGTGATGAGAGGTCACTCCCGGAGCCGGTCTCAGAAGAAGAGATCTGTGTCTGCGGTTCAATAACCAGCTCTGAGGCTGTGGCCTTGTTAGAGTCTAACTTATACAGAGTCTCAGACAAAGTCTTGATCTCGGCGTCAGTGACACTGACTAATGCTTGGGATATGAAATGGATACATAAAGAAAAGCGTTAGTGCCTGAGGAGCAAAGAAAGGCCTGACAAAGCCTAAGCAAACTAAAAGAATGAAGGGACGAATTAACATAATTACTGCAATTAAATTAAACAAACAATCACTGCAAGGGTGTTTTTTTTTTTTTTTTTTGTCATGTGACATCCGATTTCTATAAACTGAAAATCTTCAAGAACACAGGTAATCCCTCAAAGGTCTGAACCGGGTTAGTGTTCATCACATATATGTTTTTTTTGTTCTTGTTATTATGTGTGTATTAGTGCTGTCAAATTGCGATTAATCGCATCCAAAATAAAAGTTTTTTTTAAATATAATATACTGTATGTGTGTGTGTACTGTGTATAATTATTATGTATATAAACATAAGTGCATGTAATATTTTAGAAAAATGTGTTTATTTATATATATATATATATATATATATATATATAGAGAGAGAGAGAGAGAGAGAGAGAGAGAGAGAGAGAGAGAGAGAGAGAGAGAGAGAGAGAGAGAGAGAGAGTATACATGCAAATATTTCTTAAATATATAAGCATATCTATATTTATATACATAATAATTATACACAGAACACACACATATAATTTTGGATGCGATTAATCGATTTGACAGCACTCGTGTGCATCACACAAATGTGTGTAGTGCAGATTTGTGAATTAGACTTTATGAAAATACATAAACTAATTTGTTTTGTCTAAATATAGGCTAATTTTAATTGTTCTTTGTTACATATCTGAAACGGAATCCTTTTGTCTTTTTCAAGCTGTGGTGTTTAGTAGCCTACTTTTGAATGAATTCTGAGATGAACTAGGTGTGTGAAATTATAGCAGTAGACACAGCTGAGTTCCATGACACTTTTGGGATCCAAAATAAACAGGACTCATGGTCACACTGAGTATCTTATCACCAGGGTTCGGCTTGTTACTCAAAATGTTTTTGTGTGTGTGTGTGTGTGTGTGTGTGTTTTTATGCAAAAGAAGAACAACAAGTACATTAACAAAGAATTAAACAAAAACAAAAAAACGAGGGTTGCAAACAATAGGCTACTCCAAAAGCAAACTATGTATGACTTACACCATGAAAGTCTTACATGCATTATAATTAGTAGAGCTTCTTAATGAGTTTAAATACATACCAAAATCAAAAAGTAGGGAGTTTCCTTTGAAAACTTAGCCTGCATTTATGAATGTACAATTTAGCACAATAAAGCAGTAAATTAATAATAAAGAAGAAGGGTCTAAATTCAAAGAATAATTAAAAAAAAAAAAATGGGGGGGGGGGGGGGGGGTACAAAAGTTTGGATATAATTTTTTTTTTAAATTGCAAAATCAAACTAGAAGAATTTACAGTAATTACAGTCACAAAATAAGTAATTAATCGTCTCTACTGAAGGCAAACAGAGCAATTGGGTACTATTGTTAAATTTATAATTTATCAGATATCAATTATGGATCATTTTAACTTTATTAGATAAGAAGAATTTTTGTAGCCAAAGAAGCCAAAACTCTTCCCAATCTTTATTACTAAAAAATATGTTATTCCAAAAACTCACACAAGCAAGAAATTTGAGATCTATTAATAACTGAACGAATGTCTTTAAAAAAACTTTGGTCAACAAATAATTTAGTGTTGTCAAAGGGCTTCTCCATTTTTTTTTTTTTTTTTTGGCTTCTCCGTCTTCCGATGAATCTAGCTTAGCGACTGTGACAAAAAAAGTAACTAGTAACTAGCCATGTTTTTTTGTTTGTTGTTGTGGCAGTGTATGTTTACTGTAATATTACTTAAATTGTATTATAGGGCATTATAGGCCTACTAGTTACCAGGGAAAGTAGCCTAATATTGTTACTGTATTAGGCTACTGCACAACACAGCGTATCACAGCTAAACCCCTAATATTTAGAATTAAACCTTTCATTGTGCCTTTAACAAATAATCTGATTCGCTCCATGTAACTCCGATCACATGTTGGCTATGAATAAAAGCTGTTTTTTCATCAGTGTGTGTGATTCTCTGATTTGTGATTCTTTTGTGCCTTTTGTCTGATAGTATACTTTGTCTAACAAAGTATTTTGTTTTAACCACGGATGCACCGATACAAATATTTTGGCCAATATCGATAATTGATAATTCTTTACATTTGAAAGCGCTAACCGATATATATTGGCCGATGAATCTAAATCCAAATTTTTATATAATTTTTCAGAGCCTGATTAGAAAGACAAAAATTTCAGCATAAAAAAAATGTTCCAACAATCAAGCACATAATTATAATGTTCTCATTATTATTGTATGTAGCATATGACAGATTTGCACTGCATATGTTGCACTTGCCACTGTAAAAAATGTCAGTATAAAAATGTCTATAAGATTAAATGTGAGCATTTATTATAATATACCATTATGGTGGTTACGATACTAATATGGTGGTCAATATATCATGCATGCATCCCTAATGTACAACACCAGCTAATACAATGTTCTGTACTTTTAAATGTTTTTTTTTTTCATCCTATAGCAAACCTATTTGTTTTGTTTTAAATAATTTTTACAGAATTACTGATGTTAAAGCTCATGTTGACAAGCTGCAGCTGGCATTTTAAGTTGCAGTGACAGTCATTCAAGCCATCGTACTCGTAGAGCTCTCCACATTTTCCTTTACAGAAACTGAGCCTTGAAGATGGTTAGATATTTCAAACGCTGCATCATTAAAATGTTTAATCTACCCATTTTTAATTACATTTTATGTGAAGGAAAAGATCTACCACCCAAAAGAATTTTTTGATTTTTTTTTGTTTATCTCTCTTTTCCCCCCTTCTTTTTAACAACTCTTTAATTACAAAAAAATAAAAACATTCATCAAAAACATCTGAGAGAGAAATTCAATTTGCATTGGGATAATTGCTATGCTATAAAACAACAAAATATGCATGCACATATTTAGTTTAATAAGTTATGAATGTACAATCAGGATGGAAATTGTAGTTAGGCCAATGAACTTACCACTGTAGCCCTGAGAGATCAGGGTGATGGTGAGAAAGAGGATGAGGATGACCTTCATTGTAGACGTTAAACGATCCAGATGCACGAACTGCAGATTAAGACCCAATATGGTTTTTATACCAGCTCAGATAAATAAATCCTTAGGAACTCCTCCCATTCACCAAAATACTCTGTTGCGATAATAATCACTACAATAAGAAGACCAGATTAAAATGTGCTTTGAGCAAAAAGGTAATATTGGGAGTGGTGAGATGATAGGACCAGATGACTCCATTCCAAAATTTTGCTATATGAGCAAAAAGGTAATATTGGGAGTGGTGTTTTGATAGGACCAGATGACTCATTCCAAAAAAATGCTGAGCAAAATAGTAATATGGGAGTGGTGAGATGATAAAAAAGAGGAAGTTGATTTAAAAAGATAACAAACAAATAAATAAAATAAATGAATCTTTGTTTCTCCCCCCTTTTGTGTGTCAGTTGGTCCAAAATCTACGAGAACAGCAGAGATGTTAGTTGTCAGGGTCCAGGAACTATAGACGTGAAAATCATGAATTTAGCATTAATATAGGATTTGATAAAACTGTTGCTATATTTCTTGAAATCATGGTCTGCCTCCATTTGGCAAGAAAGTGTTCTTGGCTAGAATGTGTTTCATAATATGTGTCCATAGCCTGATGAGTGGGCAAAAAGTCAGCAAGACCAGGTGTTTCTATTCACACTGCAATCAAATACTTGACAAAAAAGTTTTTCGCCTTCTTGTGTCCTCACTTTCAATTAATCACATTTATATAGATAACAATAATGTGATTTTACAACCTCAAATCCTGAAAAGTTGGGACATTTTGTAAAATGCAATGATATAAAATCAAGAATCTGTGATTTGTTGAGTCTCCTTCAGCGTTATTTGAAAGCGACATAAGTAAGAAAATATTTTGAGTGTTTTCACTGAACAACTTAATGGGATAGTTCTCCCAAAAAGGAAAATGTTGTCATCACTTACTCACCCTTAAGTTGTTCCAAACCTGTACGAGTTTCTTTCTTCCGTTGAACAGACAGGTACATATTTTGAAGAATGCTGGTAATCAAACAGTTGATGACCTTTGAGCCCTCAGATAGCATTGCATGAGAAACCATCATCACATGGGCTTGGGAGTACTTTGGAAAACCATTGTTACTTAACACATTTTGTGCTGCATCAAGGAATGCTACGAATCTCGGTTAGGCAAGGAGAAACTAAAGGGCTGGGTAAATTTAGGACAGAACACATGTTGGATTAATTTTACCCAGCAAATTGGGTTGTTCATTTAACCCAGGATAATCGTTGATTCATTTTGACTATAATACTAACGTTTTTAACAATACTAGCTTTATATAAGATCTTACAAACAAATAAACAGTTTTTTTTTTTTTTGGTTATTTGGTATTCCCAATTTTTATTTATTTAGTATTAGGACCCACTTTATATTAGGTGTCCAGGCTATATATAAAATATAGCATTTGATACAATGCACTTATTGTACGTTATACATTGTACTTACATTAAAAAAAAATTGCCTCTGTACATCTGTAATTAATGTCTGTAGTTACATGCATAATTACACTGTTGACACATCCCTTACAACTAACCCTTCCCTTAAACTTACCCCAAACACCACACCTGTCCCAAACTTTACCCGTATCCCACCTCAATCAACAAAATTGTTTTGCAATACAATATGAACATGTTAAGTACTATGTACTTATTTTTTTGATGTAAGTAGATAGTAGTTAAGGCCACCTAATATAAAGTGAGACCAGTTTTCCAATTTAGTCTCACTCAGTGCAACTCCTGTGCTTTAGATGGCGCTATACATGTGAGCCCGAATTCTCTTCTATGAGTGAATGACCTTTCTCTCTCTCTGTAGAAAGCGTGTTTCAATGACATGATCCCAGTTACTGATGTAAGGAAGCTTGTGTTAATTCTGAGGAAGATATAGAAATGGCTTTTTATTCTTTATTTCGATCTGTCAGGACTGAAGTAGTCAAGGTGGGCTTAAGCATTTTAACCTTTTAATGCCTTTGACTTGATGCGTTAGAAGGTGATCTGTTCAATCATGCCAGTCTGGTATAATAATGGTATAATGGTATAAAAACATTTTTAGCTTGTTTTTTAAATAATAGATAACAGTATTTGTAAAGCGGTTTCATTCGGCTGTGTATTGTCCTGTTGCATTATTTAATCACGCGCAATATTAATAATGTTATTCATAGGGATGCCTCACACAGCATGTCCAGTCTCTCTACACCAGCAGCCCCAGTTTAGCAGCGGATAAAGCACTTCTCCTGAAATTGCGCAAATCCACGGGCTACACCTTCATCAACTGCAAAAAGGCACTTGAGAGATTCAACAATGACATTACACAGGTGCGGTCCAGGGCTGTGAATGGAAAGGATCATTCAAGTCACCCTATGAAACCCAACAAATACAAGAGAATCCCTTTTACATTATATTAACGTGTTAAAACCAGAATATTTTCTGAAGTAAACATAAGGGAGATCTTTGAATAATTCACTACTTTGATAACTTAAAACAAGCCAAGCACATAAACTCACATCCTGGTAGTTGTTGTCATCTTTGTTTATATAATGTAATTATATTATTTAAATGTGTTTGACACAGGGGTGTGCATTATACTGTTTCATAGGGTGTGCATCCACAAGTTTTTCAAACTGTGAACTAATTATGACTTGTAAAATTTGATGTTTGCAGGCAGAAAGCTGGCTGCATGAACAAGCACAAAAGGAGGGCTGGAGCAAAGCAAGCAAACTGGAAGGTCGGAAAGCCAAGGAGGGGCTGATTGGTCTCATTAAGGGTGACAATGCAGCCGTCATGGTTGAGGTAAACATTAACGTGCCAGTCTTGAAACACAACGTGTAATTTGTGCTGCGTCCCAATTCGCCTACTTGTAGCAGAAGAGTAGGCGAGCTTTGGCACATACTGCTTCGTCATCTTTAATGGACAGCTCTGTAATTAAAGGATGCATTAGTTACATGCATCCTTTTGATGCATGTGAACTACCCTGTCAATCATCTTGACACAACTCCTCCACATTCAATCTAATTTCATTTCCTACTGTAACCGGGAGAAATGCAGTCTTCTTTCATGCAAACACTTTCCTTGACTATAATGATGCATTTAAATGGTAATGGCTAAACATATCATTACAAAAGTTCATAATGATGCTGCAGATGAAATATAACATGGATAACATTGAATAAACATATTTTCGTCAGGTTAAATACTGATAAATAATCAGATAGAGGTGTTGGAGTGAATCTCTAAATTAACCGCCGGACTTGCACATTTGTCTGTTTTTTTTTTTTAAACCCTTTTTACTCATGTTTGTAATTCTAATAGAATCCTCATCCATTGCGCAATGGGTTGTGGGCAATATTAGCCGTTAGAGTATGCATCGATCTGCACTTTGGATTCTGACCTGAAATAGTAGACCATCCGGGTATCTTTGTAGTACTAATTTCAACATACTATGGTTTGGGACGTACTAATTCTATTTTTGAATACTACTTAGGATGTATAGTATGCAAATTGGGACGCTCCATTGGTCTCAAATATGATGTGGTGTATAAATGAATGAACTAATGTTTATTTTATTTTCAGGTGAACTGTGAGACAGATTTTGTGGCGAGAAATGAGAAATTTCAGCAGTTGGTGAAGGATGTTGCATTTTCAATAATGGCTCATCTCAACAGCAAAAAGCAGACAGGGTATATTAAGGTACAAGCCCTTCCTTTGCATTTCCAGAAATGTGCATTTCTACCACACACCTTCTGCGATCTCTGAATGCTGGTCTTTTCTTTGGTTCAGAGTGTACTGTCTTCTGAGGACATTTCTAAGCTCCACATTCCTGAGGGACCCTCACTGGCAGATCAGGTAGCCTTGACTATAGGTGAGAATAAACTTTTAACATTATATTAACTTTAGCATAACCTTTTAAAACCAGGTTATCTGTAAATTCTTGCTCCTTTGAGTAACCCTGAAGAGTACGAGAGACACTTAAGCCACAATTAAAAATGTATTTTAGACAATACTGTTTAAAGTTTGGGGTCATTAAGATTATTATTTTTTCATTAAATGAATCAAAAGTTACTATAAAGACATTTTCCAGTATTTCAAAACTGTTTCAAATATCTGCTGGAACTCATAACTGTTTCAAATAAATGCTGTTCTTTATGGAAGCTTGTTTCCACCACAGAATAAAACATTTTGAAAGATAATTGTTACTTTTTATCTCACAATTGTGAGTTTACATCTAGCAATTATGACTTTTTTTCTCAGAATTGCGATTGTATAAACTCACAATTGCAAATGATAAATTCAGAATTGTGAGATATAAAACCACAATTGGAACTTTATATCTCTGAATTGTGAAAAATAAAGTCACAATTACCTTTTAAATTATTTTATTGGGTTGAAAACATGCTTCCATTTTTCTCTCTGTTCATCAACGAATCCTAAAAAACTATTAAGCAGCACAACAGCTGTGATGATAATAAGAAATATTTCTTGAGCATCAAATCATCATATTAGAATGATTTCTAAAGGATAATGTGGCACTTAAGACTGGAAAAATGATGCTGAAAAAGCTTTGCTATCACAGGAATTAAATGGATTTTAAATTGATAAAATATAATATATACTTTTTAAATGTAATATTTCACAATGTCATTTTTGTATTTTGATCAAATCAATGCAGTCTTGGTGAGAATAAAATACTTCTTTCAAAACATTAAAAAATCTGATTCCAAACGTTTAAACTGTAGTATATTTATATATACAGTACAAGAAATTATATATTTACATGATGTTATTGTCTTCACAAAATAATTTAAATATGTGAACATTTCCAACACACTATTTGTCTACCTTTCACTTCCTAATAATTAAGTACAATAATTAAAATAACTATTATCTTTTTTCCCCTTCAGGGCGATTAGGTGAGAATATTGGCATGCGGCGAGCCGTATCTCTTGTTGTTCCCTCTGATTGGCATATTGGCTCATATGTTCATGGAACAGTCCCTGGGCAGGTTGGCATTGATATGGGGCGCTATGGATCGCTTGTCGTGTTTCAAGGTGGACCTAAAGAAGGGACAGACACATTGGGAAGGAAGCTGGGGCAACATATAGTGGGTGAAGCACCTGTTTCTCTTGGCAACATGGACGATATACCATGTGGTGAATCTGAGACGAGACTTTTGCCCCAGACCTTCCTCCCAGATCCCAAATACACAGTGGGACAGTATTTGATTTCACAGGATGCACGTGTGCTAGACTTCATACGTTTCAAGTGTGGAGAGAGCACCAGTCAGGAGGAGTGAGCAGTTTGAATAAGAAATTAAAAGGCTTGTAAAAATATAAATAATATATTTTTATTGGATACACCAATAAAATGTATGTATCATCAGCTTAGAACCATATTTTCAGCTAAATGTATCTTTTTTTCCAGGCCATATTAAAAATGTTAGTTTATTCATGAATGAAAGAAAATGAAATGCAAAGTGGTCTAATAGTCATTTGACACTGACATGTTCCTGGTAAAACAAAGTAACTAAAATAACTAGATTGACTCAGATGGGTGAATTACACATCTGTGCTGGATGTGTGCAACCACAAAAAATGTAATTTTACAATCTAAAAATGCTGATGTCATAATGTCATAGCTTTTTATATATATATATATATATATATATATATATATATATATATATATATATATATATATATATATATATATATATATATATATATATATTTTTTTTATTTTTTTTATTTATTTTTTTATTTTTATTTTTTAATAGTATGAGCACTTAATAAATTAAGCAATTGATGTGTGAAGGTGTCTGTGTAGTTTACAGCCACCTACTGATGAGGATAATTCAGTCTTTTACATCCATATGTGCCAATGTCCAGGATCTTTAGTGCCATCTAATGGAGGGCAGGAAAAATGTGATTTTTGTTGTTGTCTGGCTATCACCAGACCAAGCTCAATTTAAGATTGAACATTGGTCTGTGGAGTCTGCTCTGTATTTTCTACGGCACACGAGGCGTGATCAACAAGCATAATTCAAATGACTCTGTATGCAATTGTATGGTCCTTCAACCAATCAGACTACAAGAGGTGTGATCAACAGTCAATAGAGTTGCTTCTCTATCTGTCATCGTGATCGCTTGGCATGTATCACATCAAACCAAGCAAACTTTTTTTTATAATTTGTTCTCAAATTGTTAAAAAGTAACATCAGCTTTGCTTGACTATGTGTATTTAGTTTGTATTAGCTTTAACTGAAGTCAAATCTGTACAGTCAAATGTCTTGCTTTTGACTACGGGTAAATCTCCAGTTGTCACTGATGATTGTTGTTTGGACTTTTCTGGTTTACAATCCGCCATCAAAATTATACGTTTCATTATTCTAGCTGCTGTGAGAAAAGGCTATAAATGATCCGCCACCTGCAGTATCCTCACATGCCATACTACTAGCCGAAAACTACTTTTTGTATACAGACATAACAATGACGCAAAGACATCCACCAGTACCACTCAAATTAAAACACATTAGCGTACCGTTGTGAATTGGGCTAAGGTAAGGAGATAAAACACTGGCTGGTTTTGTACTTGCTCAAAATTAGATTTTGGATCATTTCTTTTACCAAAAAAAGTTACAGACTGCAGCTTTAAATGAGATTTTCATCAACCCCTGTAGTTTCCTCGCGAACCCCAGTATTACGGTATTCAAGGTTTTTCAACTGCGCATATAATACTGACATGCCGGTAATGACAGTAGAGGGAAACCAGCGCCCGCACTATTTGATTGGCCAATTCAGCTTGAATCAAGTTGATATGACATCATCGTGAATATAGCGGTGTCACAGAGTGCGTGCGTGCGCCCATACTGTAATTCACACAGCGCTCATACTGACGCTCCCTCCGCTCCATCCTCAACCACTGCAGTCATGGTAAGTCCAATATTAAAGCCAGCCATCTCTCATTTTCACTATAATACAGGTAACGCCTTTTAGGCACACAGTCGGTAGGTGACCGTTAAACAGAATAGATCGCATTAGGTTTATTAAGCCACCAAGCTCTACTGTCAGGCCATTACCTCACGCATTTAATGCACACATGTGTCTTGGTTTGCTCTGAGGGTTTTGTTTTTTAGGGAGAATTTCTATATCCTTTATTGTAAGAGCATTGCATTTTCGTTGTTAATGCTGATCTTCTCTATTGCCCTCCTCATCCTGGTATGGACAGTCTGACTTCACAGAGGACCAGATTTGTGGTGAGTGATATATGTTGACTACGTAATTCAATTGTGATTATATGAATTCGTCGAGGATATAGTTGCGTTTGTGTTGCTGGTTAATGCGAAATAATAGCGTAGGCCTGCACATCATGCAGCTTACACTGGCTGACAGATGTGCAGTAATGCTTAGCAAATTAGACACATTATGTCATGTACAGACTGATGTGCAGTAATGTTACCTAATATCCATTGTTACAGAAAATTCGTTTTGAGGTTTCTTTTATATATCAATTTCTGGTGCTACATTTCTGAGGTTACAGTAGACAGCTTTTTAGATGCGGCGCTTTTGAAGTACCGGAAGCTGCTGCTGCTGTGGAATGTGTAGCTAGAGATGCTACGTATACACATCATAAAATGCATTAGATGTGAATTCAAGAAAATTATAATAATGTGATCTGCTGAATTTCAGCTAGCTGAGGTGGCATGATATCGTGACCTATGTTTTTAATAAGTCGTACTCATAGCTACAGCACAAAGCACCAGGTTAAACGTTTTTAATTATCACGGGCGAGTGCTGCGAATTTGATTCACATCAGTGACTCGAATCTTTTGAATCAGGTCACTGAAAAGATTCATCCACTGACTCGTTCAGTGACCCGTTTGGAGGTTACATCGTTACGCCTGTACTGTAGATAGATATTTTAACATCATGTTATCTTTGGTAGGTCTACAAGTATGTGGGGACAAGTGTCTTTTGTGTTATGAATAAGTCATTTAATCATTCACCCTACTAATTCGTAAATCGCGATGAAACTAAAATTGTGATGTGCATCTAAATGTAACGGATTGTCGTTGGATGCATCGGCTGTTTATTGGATTTTAGGACGTGGGCTTTGTGCTCAAAAAGTAGAGGTAGATGAAAATATAATGGTAAATTAGGCTGTTTTTTTGTTTGTCTGGTTAACTGAGTCTCCAAAATATATTGATAAAAATTCTATACAATTCTTTTTGGTCATTAAAGCTAACTGAAAATTAAAACTTTTTAACTGTTGTCTTTTATTTATTTATTTGTATATTTGCAATGCTAACCCCATGTATTACTATAGTGTATGTATAGCCTTGGATGAAAAAAAGATAGTTATGATATTTTTATTAAACATTACTTAAAAAAAAGCATGGATGAATCATTCACAATAAGATCAGTTAACATGCATGTTGAAATTAGATTGGTTAAAATGGCATTTTATGCTTACTTCATTATAAACTGCTATGCATGAATTTTATCAAGCTATAGAAAATTTTTTAACCTAACTGAATGAAAAAATTAAATAACATTCATATGTCACTGTAACAAAAATCTAAAGCCACTTTAAAACATTTGTGAGGTCTATTATGTAGTATTCTACCTTGTTTATTACAAAACTTCACACATTAGGGTACATAGTAGTGCATAATGTCAGTGCAAAGTGTATAGTGTCATTTGGGACACAACTAATATTCCTGTTGATGTAGTGCTGCGATCTCTCTTCTGCCCATATATGGTTAATCACAGAGTGTGTGTGTGAAGTTTGACTCAGGCCAGCCGGGAAGTGTTGCATTCCTGTAAACTGCTCTGCCAAGCATTATGATAGCGATCTCAACCTCAAGCAAGACCAAGAAGCCTAATCATTTTAGATCAGAATTTGCTTGTTGCTTTAGATTAGAATAACATTGGCCTGGTTTCACAAACAGGGGTTAGATTAAGATAGAATTAGGCCTTTGTTCAATTATGACATTTAAGTAGCTTAAACATGAACATAACATTTTAAGATATGCAGGAGCAAGTTGCTTTCAGTTAAAACAGCTCAATATGAGACAAGGTGTAAGTCTGATGCATTTTCTTGCTCTCTTGCTCTTTTGCTAACAGAGTTTAAGGAGGCCTTCCTCCTGTTTGACCGAACAGGAGATGGGAAGATCATGTACAATCAGTGTGGGGATGTGATGCGTGCGCTGGGGCAGAACCCTGTCAATGCAGAGGTCCTTAAAGTCCTGGGGAACCCCAGTAATGAAGGTCAGACCATTCTTTTTCTGCAGTGTCCTGTGTTATTTGTTAAAAAAATGAATTTCTTTTAGTACAATAAATTGTTAAAGGTTGTTGATAGAAGCGAGATTGAATCATGCCAATTGTATTGGCTAAAAATAGCAATGTTTAAAAGCCCTGCCTTGTTCATTTAAAAGGATGGTTCACTCAAAAAGGAAAACTCTGTCATCATTTACTCACCCTCATGTTGTACACTTCCCCTGATCAATAAGCTATACTTTTCCTATTCTTTCAGCTTTCAGACATAGCAATCTATCTCCTTTAATCAGTCTAAAATGCAATCAGGACAACTTCAGCAGACCCACTGAATGAATCTACTTATGTTTTTATTATTAATCATTATTAAGTGATGTTCTAGCTTAATCCTCAGTGTGTTAAGATGTTGGTGTGAATACAAATAAGAGTGATTGTAATGTGCTTTTTCTCAGATATGAATATGAAGATGCTGGACTTTGAGCAGTTCTTACCCATGCTGCAGGCCATCGCTAAGAACAAGGATCAGGGCTCCTTTGAGGACTTTGTGGAGGGGCTGCGGGTGTTTGACAAAGAGGGAAATGGAACGGTGATGGGCGCTGAGCTGCGACATGTCCTCACGACGCTGGGTAAAGAGTCAAGGCCTCTTTTAAACCGATATTCAACAGAATATAATCTGTCTTCGATTACTTCTAGGTTTCTTCCTCTTAGAACACGTCTTAGGGTGTTTTTCTCTGCTCCTTTGAACAGTTCACTGAGTTCTCTTGATATTTATTTTGGAAATCTGAACTAAAATAAAGTACTTATGAATGTTTGACAAGAACCGTGTGCTTGGTATAGAGAGAGTGAAAGTAGTGCTGCAACAAATAAGAGATGTTGTTAGCGATCAGTAAGGTTGTTAAAGGAATAGAAGTCTTTCATTGAGGTTTTTTTTGTGTTTTTACCTGAAAAATACCACTTTTAAGTAAATAATCTTTATGGACAAGATATTATGATGCCATTGTTGTCAGATTTTGTAAAATTTGAAGTTGTATTTGGCTTTTACCCTGGTGAAAAATAAGTACAGTTTAGCATACTTAAGGCTATTTAGAGAAAATTTTATGGAAATAATAAACTTTAAAATAATTAAATGTAATGTTTTTGGACAGTAACGTTAATTGCAACTAA
The DNA here is from genome assembly GCF_024679245.1 of Pseudorasbora parva. Taxonomy (NCBI): domain Eukaryota; kingdom Metazoa; phylum Chordata; class Actinopteri; order Cypriniformes; family Gobionidae; genus Pseudorasbora; species Pseudorasbora parva. The sequence goes on along the minus strand of NC_090183.1, from coordinate 35,643,137 downwards.
ATGCAATTTATATTCAGTGCAGCTGAACTTTAGAGTGCTTCATTTGTTATTGTCTTTGAAATATGATTGAAGTGTCCTGCTGAATGTTCTGACAAACATTTATTGTAAACTAAAATATACTTTATCTTATTGATTTTGTTGAAACTTGTTTATAATTTATTTAAAGGGTTACTTCAGTGATTCAGCATTAAGCTTTGTATTTAAACTGTGTCATTAATGTAGTAGAAATGTGAAAATATTTTTGAATTTGGTGCCTTCTAGAAAAGCAAGAACATGTATTTTTGGCTCATGTGGATGAAAGACAACAACTCCCAGAATGCACTTGCTTTGCTGCCCTACAAAGCCACTCCCAAAGCCACCGTTACTGGATTACTGGTTCACTTTGCCACCGCGGCACTGTCCCTTTCGTTTTTCATTTAGTTCAGTTAGAGAAGAGACACTACAATTAAAATGTGAGTAGTAATGTGAGTGAGATGTGCGGTCCCGGCACAAACGCAGCAGTAGTCAAATTACATTCATCACTAGAGCTGAGGTAAGCGCGGGCACGGCATGCATTCACAACTCGTTTTCAGTTCATGCCTTTGGAAGCTTAACTTTCATAGGAATGAATTGGAAAAGTTGCAAAATTATAATATTTGCGTCATTTTCCCAGAAATAAAGTACATAAATATCTCGTCTCTCTCATAGGGATATAAGGGGTTGAAGCACGATCATTCGAATATACTCCAGGGTTTCTACTGATGATAAATCGCTGAAGTAACCCTTTAAATATATGTGTAATTATTAAACATTTGTAATGATTTGCAATGTAGTGCTTTTGAAATATTAAAGGCAATATTGAACTTACTAGAGTTAAAAATGTTATTCAAGTAGTTTACAAGTGCTTTTGTATGTTAATCGACACATCGAAATAAATACTTCTATAAAGCACAACAAAATTACATTACAAAGTGCACTTAAAGTCACTAGTATGAAGTAAAAATAATGGATAATTTTTATTTTTATGGAATATTGCAGTATTTATTATAATGCATCGCACACGCACGCACACACACACGAGCAAACCAAAAGGATCCAATCAGTTCCCATTGGACAAATCAATCCCGCCCTACTTTCTTTTTCAAGAAGCCGTTTCATGTGGATTTTAAGTGTGTTAAGAAACTGTCATGAATGTGTACTCTCATTATGTAGACTAAGTGGCCATTTATTTAATTATGATTATTATATTATTTGTAATATAATTATATTAAGTAATATATTTTGAAATAAAATACATAGGCATTTTGAATCATAAAATCAGATTTATATTGATTGATACTGTTTGTTGTTGGAGATAATATCAGTCCTTCCAATCAAAGCAATTGACTGCCAACAAAGCACTACAAGCACACCTCGTAAAGAATGACATTCTGTAAAACATAGGCTGAAATATATTTTTGAGGAGAATTTGATGCATTTTCATGCCCGTGTTTTACGATAGGTGAGAAGATGACAGAGGAGGAAGTGGAGACGCTCTTGGCAGGACATGAGGATGCTAATGGCTGCATCAATTATGAAGGTACAACAATCATATAAGGGTCTTTTTTGTTCTCTGAGCATCAAGACCGCGGTGAAAGTGTCAGTGTTTAATCCATTTGCTTTTCTTCTGACAGCGATTGTGCGCCACATTATGGCTGGTTGAGGAGAGGGTACGGATGGTCCTCAGTTTGTTTTTACACGTTCTTCTCTCCTGCAGCTCCCTCTCTACTCCGTCCCCTGGCTTTTGCCTAGCATGTAGCATTTCTGCATGTGCATAAAGTAGGCATCTCTTGACTCCCACTGTTGCCATGGTGATGCTGTGCCAGCGCTAACAGAGTTTGCTGGTCACCCTTATGCCCATTTCCCCCAAACCAGTCATTCCTCTTTATTCTGAAATGCTGTGTTCCAACTTTAATATTGTATTTTCAAACCCCCTTTGCTTGCACTACTTCTAATAGGCCACATTCACACTGCAGCTAAATACAGTTGTCATTGTACTTTCTGAGCGCACTGCCGAGTTTGGTGCTTTTTTAGTACCAGTCAAAAGTTTGGAATAATTCAGATGTTTTATGTTTTTGAAATAATACTCTCCAAGGCTGAATTTATTTGATCAAAACTAGTAATATTGTGAAATATTGCATTAAAAAGCTTTTCTATTTTAACATTTTAAAATGTAATTTATTCATGTGATGCCAAAGCTGAATTTTGAGTAGCATTGCTCCAGTCTTCAGTGTCACATGATCCTTCAGAAATTGTTCTAATATACTGATTTGGTGCTCAAAAACATTTCTTATTCAAATCAATGTTGAAAACAGTGCTTCATTTTTGTGCGGATTCTTTGAACAAAAGAACATTCAGAACAACAGCATTTATTTGAAATAGAAATCTTTTGTAACATTATAAATGTCTTTACTGCCATTTTGACCAAAGTAATGCTTCCTTGCTGAATAAAAGCATTCATTAATTAATTTTCTTTTTTTATTTAAATCTTACCTCAAACCTTTTAATAGTAGTTTATCACAGTTTCCACAAAATATGAAGCAGTAAAACAGCAGTTTGTAACATTGATGATATGAAATGCTACTTGGGCAACAAATCAGCATATTAGAGTGATTTCTGAAGGGTCATGTGACACTGAAGACTAGAGTAATGATGCTGAAATTTCAGCTTTGCTATCACAGGAATACATTACATTTTAAAATATATTAGAATAGAAAACAGCCGTTTTAAATTGTAATAATATTTCACAATATAACTGCATTATTTATAATCAAATAAAAATGCAACCTTTGTGAGCAGAAGAGATTTCTTTGAAAAACAATAAATCTTAATTACTCCAAACTTTAGATCGGTATTGAGTGATAACTGTTTTTAAATGTGTTTGTCACTCCTAAATCTCTGCAGTGTGTACGCAGACATACAGTACATAGAAGCTGAATGTATTGGTAAATAAAAATGACTATCAGTATCATATTCAAAGGCTAAAACAGTCCCAGTGGATTCAGATGGGTCCTTTATAGAATATCCTACTCTCTGGTAGGAACATCTGCTGTTACCGAAGAAGGCTTTGTAAGGAGATGTATTGTTCTAGTTTGTCATATTGCTGTTTCTGCTTTCTCTCTGTTCTGTACTTGTGTTTTTATCTGTTCTCGTTATGCCTTTATAAGGTATGCTAACTCATTCTAATTTCTTTTAGGCCTGGACAATCTCTCTTCCTCCCCTTTCTTTTAAAGCATCCTGAGGCTTCTGTATTTCACCCCTTATTGTTGCAGGGAAATGTAGTTTGTCTCTGAACAACATTCTCTGTGATCTTTGACTGTGTATGGCTCTAGAAGTATCTAGAACTCCATGTGTGGTGTCCATGGCAACATTTGCTGATCTAGTGGGTTTGAATTTTGTTGGATCACTGCCTCATATTTCTTCTTCTTTTTTCTCTTTCTCTCTTCTACAGAACTCGTAAGGATGGTCATGAGCGGTTGAAGAATTCAAACACGTTTTTTTTGTCAGTCAGGCCCCCCATTTATGTGATTTCTTCATTTCCATTTGAGCTTTTTCAATTATTTGTTCTTTATTTTTTCCTTAAGTGCCTTTTATCATGTTTCTGGAGAATTATAGCTCATTTCATTCCAAAAACTTCCATTGGTGTTCATAGGTTTGCTTGAATACCTTCCTTTCAGCCCTTGCATTCTTTCCACTGCTAATTGTATTCAGCCTCTGTTTGTCTTAAACTGTGAGGGACATTTTGATAGGCTCTTATTGCAGTTTTTTTTAAATTAACATGTTATCTAAATGTCTGTAAGTCATTTGACATCCCTCTTTATTGTTCATCATAATAAATATTCAGAATCATCTTTGGTCTGGTTGATTTCTCATAGTCAGAGTTGTGAGTGGGGGTGTATGTGTGGGTTGCCTTGTAGGGCATCGTTGCACCAACCACTCCATTTTAGTACAGATATTAATTAAAGCAACAGACTTCTCTCTCCCAATAAACATGATACAAGACTATACCAAATTAGGTGAAGGTGAACGTGGCTGAGAACATAAAGCTGCCAGGCCTACATGTTTTAGTGGCCCTGTGTTTACCTTAAAAGATAAGATGACTTACTAAACAAAACCTAAAGGACTGTTTAGACTTTTTTGACATGTATAAAAATAACTGCGTTCTTTAGCTGCATATGTTAGCAAATGTGAGGAAGCACGCGAACGGAAATAAACGTGTGATGTGTGGCTGTTGCGTCACGTCACGTTCCGTTTTCTCATTCAGTTAAAGTCAGCATGAAATCAATATTTATATTGCAGTGATTATTATAAATAATTTATCTGTGTATATTATTATTATTTTAAATTCATGTGCTCGTTCCCACCAAGAACGTTCCAGTCTTTACTGGTACCTGTAAATTACGGGTAACATATCATGCATGGACCTTTAAAGGGAAGTTGTAACATTACTGTAATGTGCTCTGCCTGAATGAAGATTACCAATTACCGGTATTTTCACATGCTAAAGCCATGGACAGTAACAAATAAATAAGGCTAAAATCCATCACGTTCTATTTGATCATCAGCCCGTCATCAGAAGTATTATCAAATTGAACAGACAGTGAAACTTAAGCGCTTCTCCTCATGTGAAGAAAGACAACGGTGTGTTCATTGTTAAAGTTTGAATAATTCTAATTTTAGCAGTAGAAAACACTGATGTTAAATATAGATCAGTGGTATGGTATAATAACCCATCAGTTATGACATCTGCTGTAAAATGCTCGAGTGGATTCTGAGCTGTTAGTATTCAAACGCTGAAAAAAAATCTAAATGATATTGTTCCCCTGTGTTATAGTTATAGTTGTGGCATGGACTTCTCTTTTCTCATAGAATTTAAACAATTAAACTGAACAGTTCAGCTATGAACTGTTACCAGATTCCTTTTTTTTTTTTTAAAGGAATGCATTACTTTTACTTCTTCAAATAAGTAATGCAAGTTACTTTTCTGCCATTTTTTTTTCAAAACTAGCACATTCAGGATAGACTTGAGAGTTTCTTTTTGCACAGCTTTAATAACTTAAATTTGTTCAACTATCTTTCTAATCAATAAGATGTTTTTATATACTGAGTACACTTCACACAGCTCTTATCACTGATGATGCCTTTTATTGTGCACAACCGTTCAGTATGAAACCAAAATTAATCCATTCTTAGTCAGGTGCTAGACGGCTCCAGCTACATCTCCTCATAGGACAAAACAGACATTGCCAAACATTCACACACATCTCAATGGTTACCAATGGGTACCTTTCACCATTAAAAAAAAGTATAAACAAAAAAAAAAACGTTAAAAAAAACCTGACAGCTACTTATACCACTAAAAATGTAAAAGACAAAGACCAAAGAGCTGAGCAAATTGATCAAATGAGATATTCAACACTGGTTGAGACGTGCAAAACTGTGAGGTCGATGTGAATCTGTTCTGTTAGTAATACTGCATGTTGGACTACTGCACACGTGTGCATTCACATACATGTGTGAGGATGTAAACTGCAGGTATGATCGCAGCGGGAGTGTGTATGTTTGTTTGTAATATTTTGATTTGGCAGACTTGATGTCCACATTGTAGTCTGGAAACATGGCAAAATGTAGAATAAAAAAAAACATACATACAAAAAGATGTGTGGCAAATAATAGAGTGCATGCACGCGCACACACACACACGCACACAAACACACAGTCCAGATTCATCGTATAAAACAACCGACAGTTTCACATGAACATGTCAATAATACGACAACATCCACAATCATAAAGAGAAGGAAACATTACAGACATGTATAATATGATAACCTCATTCATAATAGTGTAAAGAAACATATAAAAATACAAAAATAGGACGGTTACAATATGAAGATATGAGATACACAGACCACAGCTGCAAACGTAACTTTAAAATCCCTTGTCTCTACTTATCAGGTAGTTGCCACTAATTTGTAACAAAACAAAACGGTTTTCCTTCATGTCGTAAATACTTTCTGTGGGTTTGGCCTGATAGTAAAACACCCATACACACACACACACACACACACACATATATAACACATTCTGAACCGAAATATTGGTTCTGGCATGAACACTGGATATTTAAATGTGTGATTTGATCTCCCTAAAATGATTAATTAAACTCCATTTGTATTTTTAAAAAATACAACACACAACTAATGTGATTCCCTGCTGCATTTCCCATTATTTCTTCATTGTCGATTTATCATACACTCCCAAAGTATTCTCATAAGCATGGCAATGAGATGTAAATGAAACAGGGCTACTTTCACCTGTTAGAAAGGTAGAGTAACTTATGATATTTTGTGGCAGATGACGTGCACACATACCCCAAAAAAATAACATGCAAACATCAATTATTGATGACATGACTTCCAGGTTTACAGTACGTTGTCAGAGATGCTTCATACAAAGTAAACAGATTTAATACTAATTTGTCGTCTCTTTTTTTCTCATGCTAAAAAAAAAATTGTACATTAAAAAAAAACAGGCCAAACCACTGAAGCTTTCACATTGTCCCAAAAGTAAAACCGACATTCACACACACACATACAAAGTAACGATTACAAAGTCAAGTTTCTCTTCGGACTTACTCCAAATCGAGTGCTTCTATTAAACAAATACAAAGTGATAAAAAGAACACTGATGAAAGAAAACATCAAGTCAGGACTAATTTTGACTTTATGCTTCATCCCTCCAAAAAGTACGATTCGGGAAACATTCTGAAAGTGCAATTTGTTCTTGGTTTTCTTTTGTTTTTTGTTTCCATGTGAGTACCTAATGTACATTGAGATGCTTCTGGAGTGCAGAATCCTGTAGTTCGACTCACAGTTAAGTGATGTTACTCAAAATGGAGGACAGACAAGGAAATAATTAGCCTTGTGTCTGGTCCTTGGATGCAGGCTGTCAGGGTCAGGAGTGCTTTTGTTGGGTGTTAAAACAGGGGTCTGGGTTTAAGACCTTTCCAAAAGTCCAAACAAAGGTCTTTTTTCTGGGGGGTTTTGTCAGTCTTTTTCAAGGTTATCTGTGTTTAGCTTTAGCTATTTATTTTGAATCATGTCATGTTCAAGATGCTGGCAAAAATTCATTTATATCATTTTCTCCCAAAAATGATGAAAGTGACAAAAAAGAAGATATCGCTCCCTTTATCTCTATATCTTTTGCTTTCTATCTCATCTCCTTCATATTCTTCTCTTGAATCACCCTCTCTTTTACTGTGGTGGAGGCACAGGGGCGTTTGGATAGAGAGAATCCCCTGGTAATGGAGTACTGGAATCTGGAGGAAAACAGAAAAACAAAATAATCTATTAGATTATATAACAATTATATTAGTATAAATATAATTATAAACAGCTGCAAGCTGCAATTATCATGGGCTAAGCACAACGAGTTATGCAAGCATTGCTGGGACCTTCATTATTTTATGCAAACTGCCTGAAAAATGATTAATACAATGACTAGTAATATGATTGCATTGCTTATAGTGTTTATTATAGACCAATAGTGGCACTGTAATCAAATTATAATGGTGTGGTATGTGTGAGGTGACAATTACACATACAAAGTTTGGTGTCAAAATGCAACAAAAAAAATTGTTGCAGAGTTACAGCCTCGGAATTACCTTGGCACCATGCCATCAAATTTGTTGATGCGTCATGCAAGAAAAGTTTGGTGAGGGACAAAAAAAGGCTTGTAATAATTTTTCACCAGCATTGTTTGAAGGACAGTCTAGGAAGAGTTTGACAAGTTTGACCGAATATGACATAATTAGTATCTCAGTATCACTCATGGAATCTATAAAGACTCGTTTCATTAAAATAGTAATTAAAAACTTTTTGAGTACCCCCGGGGATGGCGCAGATGACATATACTGAGTTTCATAAAAATATACGCTAATGCGCTTGCAAAATATAGCATTTTATGTCAAAATTAAAAATGGCCGATATGGGAAAAGTAGGTATCATTCGACTCATATGCTGCATGATTTTGATGATACGGTTTTTTATGCTTTTTGACCAAATCATTCATATGTTATATGCAAAAAAAAATCATATCTCCTGAACTCATGCTTGTGATGACGTACCAAGTTTGATCAAAATACTCTCTAAACCATTGTGGAGATATATATCCATTTTGATGTTCTCTTTGCTTAATTAGTTCATGTTATTTAAGAATGATTTAGTTTATCAAGAAGCTTTTGATACATTTTTGTCAGCGTGGTTTGAATACGAAGTGAGCCAATTATGATGAAAATCAGACCGTCTAGGACAAGTTTGAAAAAGTCTAAATGCCTAAAAGTATCACCGTTTTCATGAAATATTAAGCAGCACAACTGTTATCAGCATCGATAAAAATAACAAATGTTTTATGAAGAGCAAATCATCATATTAGAGTGATTTCTGAAGGATCATGTGACACTGAAGGCTGGAGTAATGATGCTGAAAATTCAGCATTGCCATCACAGGAATAATATGAATTGTAAAATATATTTAATAGAAAACAGTTATTTTAAATCGTAATATATTACACAATATTACTGTTTTTATTGTATTTTTGTTCAAATAAATGCAACCCTGGAGAGCATTATGCTTTTTTTTAAAAATCTTATCAACCCCTGACATTTGAACGGTGGTGTATGTACACCCTTACTGGACAGGTACTGTATGTATATATATATATATATAAACAATATATCAACTTCATAGCGTGTGTACATGTGTAGGTTTCTATATCATTACCGTGCGCTGCTCCAGCCTGTGCGTTGGTCGGGGGAGAACTGTGAGAGGCAGGTGGAGGAGCTTCATTGTGGGCATTAGAGGCGGTCACGGGGGCAGGGCTTGGTGTTGGGGGCGGGACAGAGACATTAGTGACAGGTTGGTGGGGTACAGATGGAGTACTGCCAGACTGATTGCCAGGCTGGTTGCTATGCTGCTGGTGTTGGATCTGCTGGAAGTGTTGCTGCCGGGCTCTCATTTCTGCATACTTCAACTGCTCCATATGAAATGACTGACGATCAGCAAGAAGCTGCTGCCTCTGATACTCCAACTAGAAACATAATATACATATATGCATATTCATTTCTAATTCAAGGAACAGTTTTCCTAAAAATATGAAGAATTTCCGTGAATAAAGACCAGTACTGGGGAAAGTTACTTTTAAAAGTAATGCATTACAGTATTGCGTTACTCCCTAAAAGTGTTGTGTAAGTTACTTTTTATGGAAAGTTACTTTTTCTCATCTGGGCTGGGCTTGCTTGCTTGCTTGTTTTTTAAATAATTAAAAAACAAAAAAAACAAAAAAACTTTCAGCTGTGCATACGATGCAAGAGAAGCAGATTTTTTTTGTAAGATCAGTCTAAACATTTCAGAATTTTTTGCTCCACAATGCAGACAAATATTTTTTTCTTATTTTTGGCAGCAAAATCATCATTAAACAAAGACACACATTTCATAAAAAAATGTATATAACTTTTTTTTCAGATAATTTTTTTTTCTGTTTATTTCATTCTAAAAGGAGTCTGCAAATATTATAATGAATTGTAACTTTGGTTACAATTATTTATGAAAATATATAATGTACATTATGAATACATGTATAATGCATTATACATAAAGACTTTAAGTAAAATGACAGGGTCACCTAACAGAATTTTTTTTAATAAATGTAATTAACAATTATTAAGTTATAATAGCTACTAAAATGTTCTAATACTTGTTTTAAGAATGTTTTGTAAAAATGACTGAGTTGTTCTTTTAGGCAAAACATCTACAAAACTTTTGCTATAATTTAATAAACTTGACAAACCACTGAAAATAAATATGCTTCATTATTAAACCAAAACTACACTACCCATGTAGCCTTACCGCCTCTCTTTCTCGGTCCATGATGGTCTCCAACTCTTCAAAGTGTCTGAGTTTGATCTCCAGTTTCTTCATCTGGGTCTCCACCAGCAGAGCCACCAGAGACTTGATCTTCCTCTCCTCCACTGCAGCCAAGTGCTGAAAGGAAAGAAATCAAAGAAAACAGCCTTCAGTGTTTCATTTGGAGGAAATCAGTTTGTTTTCTCACTATGTCAACTCTTTACGCACCTTAGCTTTCACGGCAGCAGCAGCAAGCGCCGAAGCAGCAGCAGTGGCCAGGTTTCCCTCTCCAACTTCTCTCTCCACCTTTGCTTTCTTCTCTCCTTCACTTTCTCCATCCCTCTGACCCTCTTCTGGTCCCTCCTTCCGTTCTTTCTCCTTCTCGCCATCGGCTGCAGGGATCCAAAAGAGTTTAGGTAAGCAACTTCACCTCTGTCTCTAATAATGCATAAGTGTATCTGTATCACACTGCAGATCTGCATATTTTAATTTGTCTTCTTTTAAGTCCTTTTTTTTTCTACGGGACTTTTATCTTACACATATATTTTATTGCTATAAACATACCCATTTCTGAGTCTGTTTTCTCTGTCTCTCTCTCAGTCTCCACTTCACTCACTCTCTCTTCCTCTTTCTTGCCGTTCTCTCCTTGTTTTTCTTCCTCCTCACTGGGTCCCTCTTTGCTCTCCTAAAATGAATATTGTTAATATTAAGAAAATATCAAGACAATATACATTTTAATCCAGATATATTCTTTGTTTTTGTTTTTAAACACACAGTACTATTTAAGTTTGGGGTCAGAGAAATTAATACTTTTATCAACAAGGATGCAGTAAGTTGATCAAAAGTGACACGATATTTACAATTTTACAAAGGATTTATCTTTCAAATAAATGCTGTGTCCACACAAAAAATTAAGCAGCATAGCTGTTTTCAACATTAATGATAATAACAAAAAATATTTCTTGACCAGCAAATCAGCATATTATGAGTAATGATGCTGAAAATTCATATAAGTATTGCTTTTAATCCCAAATTTTCAATGCAGTCTTAGATGTTTGGAGTCCACTGTACATATTTTGTCTGTACACACCTTATTATCCCTCTTATCTTGACTGGACTGACCATCGTTGCTTTTATTCTCCTCATTTCCATCCTCAGCTAAAAAATAAACATACACAGTTTATTTCTCTCTCCATTTACTTTAAAATAAGTGAAAATGTGTTTGTTCATTTACCAGGTTTGTCAGAATCTTCAAGACCGGTTCCTGCGATGCCGCTGCCCTCCAGGCCATAGAGAGGGTCTTGCCTTCCACTTGATCTGGCCGCTTCCTCCACTCGACGCACATGGGCCTCCACCAACGCAGCTGGTACCTCCTCCTTCATTCGAGAAAACTCCTCTGAGAAAGAGAATACAAAATGCAAGACTTGCTTGAATTCAGTTTCTATTCACGTTTGTTGTATGCAGTTACAGTCATTTTGAGGGTAAATATATAATGGTTTTCATATTTGTTCCCTTTGTTCAATCACTTTAATAGTGTAACTCCTCACCAAGAGCAGACTTAGCTGCAGCTGAAGCCACTCGAGGGTCAACCACAGAGGCCAGGAACGCCACAGTGCTCATGACAGGGTTTCCTGCTTGACTAAATGGAATCGGCTGATAGGCCAGCGGGCCCAGGGAGGAAGAGCTATCCTCCAGGTAGGGGTCTTCAATCGGTAGACGCAGGAAGTGGAGAATGCACTCATCCTGTGTACGACTGCCCACGTGCTCCGATACTTTATTCCAGTCATCTTTATACATCTCTAGACCCTAAGAACAAGCAGGAATCATGAGTGTGTAAAAGAGCGGAAGTCAAGTCAACACTGCACAAATTTAGGGTCCGTGAGATTTGCATTACATGCATTAAAATTGACGGTAAAGACAGAAAAAATCTATTTCAAATTATTTTAATTGAAACCTTTTCTATTTATCAAATAATCATGGTTTACACAAAAATATTTAGCAGCACAACTTCTTTCAGCATTGATAATAATAATAAATGTTTCTTGAGCTCCAAATGAGCATATTAGAATGATTTCTGAAGGATCTTGTGACACTGAAGACTGGAGTAATGATGTTGACAATTCAGATTAGCCATCAAAGGGAAAAAATGACATGTTAAAATATATTAACACAGAAAACACTTATCTGAAATTTTAATAATATTTCACAATATTTCTGTATTTACTGTATTTTTGAACAATTAAATGGAGGTTAAGTGTCCTCAGGTTTTTTAAGTGTATATAAAGTACCTCCAGCAGTAGCAATGTCTCCTGGTCCGTCCATTCCCTAGTGGCACTGGCAGCATTTTTATTCTGTGCAACGACAAAAGAAAGTCCTTAATCTTTTTACGCAGTGATCACAACCTCACACATTCTCTCTGCACGATGTGTGATATTTAATGGGCGGCTCTTACTTTAACTGGGCCGCTCTTCTTACTGTACACATCTGTCCTCAACCCAAAGTTCTGTAAGTCGGCAGGTTTGTCCTTCACTTTATCAGGGAATGACAGCATCTGTTGAGAAGATGAAGTCTAGAGAGAATGAAGAGAAGAAAAGAGCTTAGATAACCAATCAAGTGAATATAGACAACCATTTACATGGAAAGTGTTTTTAAGGGCTGACACAGAAAAGAAAGAAAACAAAAATAAGTCTAAGAAATAATCAAAATTCCAACTTGTGTGTGGATGACACCTCTAGCAAGAATACATGTATGTTTAATTTTACCTGGGATGCTTTAGGCTGTAGTGGTACCAGACTTGATGGAGTATCTGCCAGTACGTGAAAGTGTGAGGTGGGTGGAGGCCCCATGGGAGTGGGTCGACTCTCTGAATCCACCTGATAGTTAATCAAGCCCCACTGTTCCAGAAACGCATGGACTCTGTTTACACACGCACACACTCACAGTCAAAATTCATCAAGCCTTGCATATATAATATAAACCATGCCTATAAAATATAAACAAAGGAATTTTAGAGGTGTAATTTTTTCCCAGACCTCATAATGGCACAAACATCTCCAGCCAGGTTTCTACGGCAAGCTGTGGAGGTCAAATACTCCTGTGGGTTCAGTCTGTAGGTGTCTATCATGAAGTTACGGTACGCCAGATAACTGTAACACAGCAAAGTGTGAAGATGAAAGGTGGTGGACAGAGATAATTAAAATGCTCCTATTATACTTTTTATATACCTTTCATGTAGTATGTAATATAGCTATTTGTGAATGTAAAAGCTCTGATACGTTTTAAAGATCAAAGTGCACAACAAAAAAAGTTATTGTCTCCTAAAAGAAAGAATCTAATCATTTCTGTGTCCGGTACAAACTGCATATCCTTGTCTATGGGGCTGGGACTTGGTGAACGAATGACTCAAACCCGGACTCGAAAAAATAACTAATCAATTTCCTGTACAGAACATATGGGATGTTTCACATGTGCGGTCAACACAAAATGAACGAATAGCTTTCTGAGAAAACCTGTCGTTCTCGAGTCATATTAAAGATTCTTTCAAAATGAACAAATTGTTTATGAACGACACATCACTATTATCGAGCCATTTCAGATACTGTGAGAAAAGAAGTGCAATGTATATTATAAGAAAATGAAAGTATTTTTTGAGCTTGGATGAATGTAAACCTGTTGTAGGAGACCTCCAGAAACAAAATTAGGAATGTTTAAAATACCATAATAGGGGCACTTTAAGGAAGGTCAAAAGATAGAATTATGTTCAACTCAATTTTTGTGTATATGTTCACCAACAGATGTTCTTACATTTCAGGAGTCTTTGACTTGTTCTTCCCATTGAAAAACTCAGGCAGTGCTCTGCGCTCTATAGCATGGACACTAAAAGAGACAGAAACAGACACAGTTACATTCTGACTTTGTTGTGACACTTGAATTTTATATAATGAGAAAACAGAATTGCCAATTGCTTCCTATCTAAACGAGCAATTCTTGATAAGAATATTCAAAGTTGTGTGTAGTCGCGGTACCTGTTATAATCAAACCAAGCAGCATAGCTAGGGATAATGATATGATGGGTCTGTTCAGTGACATTATCCTCATGAAGATCCGATCCCTTCACTGGTTCTCCTTTCACACTCGGGGAACCTTCTTCTTCCTCCTAGAAACACACAAACATGAAGCTAACCATGAATGCTGCTAAATGATACCATATTGATAATCTAGTCTAATTTAAATCTGGAAATTAGCAAAATGTTAAGATTTTGATTAGTTTAAATGAATTCAAATGAAAGGTTACCAATTAATTGTGTTTTACAAACTTATAGAGTTAATATAACTTGAAATGCTAAGAAATTGATAATTTTCAATTTAATGTCTTCCCCTCAAATTGCTGATATTTTATATAATTTATATTAAAAAATCTATTATAATTAACACCTGTATTATTTATTTATCTATTATTTAAGAATTACATACAAAATATTTCCATTAAATGAAAAAACTGTGTGTATATATATATATATATATATATATATATATATATATATATATATATATATGTATATATATATATATATATATATATATATATATATATATATATATATATATATATGTATATATATATATATATATATATATATATATATATATATATATATATATATATATATATATATATATATATATATATATATATATATATATATATATATATATATATATATATATATATATATATATATATATATATATATATATATATATATATACACACACACACACACACAGGTATGTGAAACTGAACTTGTGAGGATAAAAACTGTGAAATGTGGTTCATATAATTGCTGCTATACCTTTCCTACAGTCTCCATTGATTCATCCTCTTGCTCATCTAGGTGTGATAGCAGAAGAACATTTTTTTTAAATTAATTTTACACATACACTTTTACTTGATGGTACAAAAAAATCAATTAGCACAGAAAGCTGAAGTGTGTTTTTCTTGTGTCATTAAAATGCTTGCTCCTATCCCAGCTCAATGTGCGAAGACAGCTTTAAAGAGACATTCATAGGTTGACATCCCTGTTTGTTGATTATATTTTTGCAATTCGACTTGGTGCCATTAATG
This sequence comes from Pseudorasbora parva, assembly GCF_024679245.1. Taxonomy (NCBI): domain Eukaryota; kingdom Metazoa; phylum Chordata; class Actinopteri; order Cypriniformes; family Gobionidae; genus Pseudorasbora; species Pseudorasbora parva. The sequence goes on along the minus strand of NC_090183.1, from coordinate 35,628,089 downwards.
GCACAGAAAAGACACACTTCACTTTTTGGTTAGACTGAGTGGCAGGTTTGTAAGAGACAGCAACTACTGTAGAGACATACCCAGGTCAGTCATAGTGCCTCCTTTCACTGGAGTAGAATCTGAGTCCTTCTTAGTCACTACACACACACAAATATCCAGATTATACACAACATAGACTAAATTGTTAGGTAAAAAGTTGTGTGTCAATTTACCTGTTTTAGGTAGTGTAGCTTCCTCCACTGCAGGCACAGGTGAGGGTTCATCTAATTCTTTAGTCAGGTCTTCCTGTTCTTCCTCTCGCTGTCCTCTTTTGGACTTAGTGTAGGGTGTAGTGGGCCTGAGAAAGACAAAGAGAGTCATCTTTACATTTCCAAATCATCCAATGATTTCAAGAAATAATAAGCCATATCTTAATTACATTATTTTGGTGTATTCTGTGCACCCCCCCCCCCCCCCAATAAATAAATAAATAATAAATAGCACAAAAAAACCTTTATTTAAAATAAATAAACACATAGAAATCATGGAGGGGTCTAAAATTGTCATCGTAGGTGCATGTCAGCTTTGAAAGACATAATCTAAATTAAAAAAATCCAGAAATCACAATGTATGATTTTTAAACTATTTATTTGTATGATATGGCTGCAAATAAGTATTTAAACACCTGAGATAATCAATGTTAATATTTGGTACAGTAGCCTTTGTTTGCAATTACAGAGGTCAAATGTTTCCTGTAGTTTTTGACCAGATTTGCACACTGCAGGAGGGATTTTGGCCCACTCCTCCACACAGATCTTCTCTAGATCAGTCAGGTTTCTGACCTGTCGCTGAGAAACAAAGAGTTTGAGCTTCCTCTAAAGATTCTGGAGACTGGTCTGGAGGTCTGGAGGTCTGGAGACTGGCTAGGCCACGGCAGAACCTTGATTTGCTTCTTACAGAGCCTCTCCTTGGTTATCCTGGCTGTGTGCTTCGGGTCATTGTCATGCTGTAAGACCCAGCCTCGACCCATCTTCAATACTATAACTGAGGGAAGGAGGTTGTTCCACAAAATCTCACAATACATGGCCCTGGTCATCCTCTCCTTAATACAGGGCAGTCGCCCTGTCCCGTGTGCAGAAAAACACCCCCAAAGCATGATGCTACATGCTTCAAAGTAGGGATGGTGTTCTTGGGATGGTACTCATCATTCTTCTTCCTCCAAATACATTTAGTGGAATTATGACCAAAAAGTTCTATTTTGGTCTTATCTGACCACATGACTTTCTCCCATGACTCCTCTGGATCATCCAAATGGTCATTGGCAAACTTAAGACGGGCCTGGACATCTGCTGGTTTAAGCAGGGGAACCTTCCATGCCATGCATGATTTCAAACCATGACGTCTTAGTGTATTACCAACAGTAACCCTGCAAATGGTGGTCCCAGCTCTTTTCAGGTCATTGACCAGCTCCTCACATGTAGTTCTGGGCTGATTTCTAACATTTCTTCGGATCATTGAGACCCCATTAGGTGAATCTTGCATGGAGCCCCAGTCCGACGGTAGATTGAAAATCATGTTTAGCTTCTTCCATTTTCTAATGATTGCTCCAACAGTGGACCTTTTTTCATCAAGCTGCTTGGCAATTTCCCCGTAGCCCTTTCCAGCTTTGTGGAGGTGTACAATTTTGTCTCTAGTGTCTTTGGACAGCTCTTTGGTCTTTTATCAGGGATTATTACTGATTGTATGGGATGGACAGGTGTCTTTATGCAGCTAACAACCTCAAACAAGTGCATCTAATTTAGAATAATAAATGGAGTGAAGGTGGACATTTTAAAGCAGACTAACAGGTCTTTGAGGGTCAGAATTCTAGCTGATAGACAGGTGTTTAAATACTTATTTGCAGCTGTATCATACAAATAAATAGTTAAAAAATCATATATTGTGATTTCTTGATTTTATTTGTTAGATTGTGTCTCTCCCAGTGGACATGCACCTATGATGACAATTTCAGACCCCTCCATGATTTCTAAGTGGGAGAACTTGCAAAATAGCAGGGTGTTCAAATACTTATTTTCCTCACAGTGTATATATATATATATATATATATATATATATATATATATATATATATATATATATATATATATATATATATATATATATATATATATATATATATATATATATATATTCTATGTTACCTATTCAAATGGAATGTAAATCAAATTTTAATATCAATAATACTGTATATTAAATCCTTTTAAGGCTGTAAGCACATATTTAAGATTAGGGGAATCCATTGAAATCCTCATTTGCTAGCCAGTAATCTGAATATTGGGGGTGTCACTTCCTCCTATGGCAGATACGGCCCTGGTACTTTGGGCTTGTAATGTGAAATTTATTATAATAAAAAATAACAAAAACATTTTATAAATTCTCTGAAACAAATATCACCATTTCATGCGAATCAATAGTGTAAGATTCAGTGAAAAAAATACCCTTTCTTGGTGTTTTTCTTCTTGCTCTCTTGTGGTGGAGGGGTGGGAGATGGAGAAGGGGAGCGTTTCCTCTTTTTGGCACCGCTGGGTTTTTTATCCCTCCTTTCATCTGGAGGGCTCACTTCATCTGTGAGAGTCTTCGCTGAAATCCTCTTCCTCCTTGGTCCTCCCTCTCCCACCTCATAGTCTTCTTCATTCATCCACTCGTTAAACTGATCCAGGTCCAGAATCCACTTGGCATGAACCTACCGACACAAACAAATGAACTTGTAGTCAGGTTATAAAAGGCTTGATTTCTTAGATAACCATCAGCTAATCAATGGTTTTATAAAAACATGAAAGACAGAGAGAGCATGTGCAAGACAAAAGAGACAAAGAAAAAGAGAGGTAAAGGATCGGAGACAGATGGAGAGAGGTAAGGGGGGGTTTCTAACCTTTCTGGGTTTCTCAGCAGTGGGCGGATCCTCCACAGCAGCCTCTACCTCACTGGCTGAGATCCATGTGTCATAACTGCATCATGAACACAGCACATTAATCCTACATTCAGCTATACACCTGAATTCTGTGTGTGTGTGTGTGTGTGTGTGTGTGTGTGTGTGTGTGTGTGTGTGTGTGTGTGTGTGTGTGTGTGTGTGTGTGTGTGTGTGTGTGTGTGTGTGTGTGTGTTTGTGTGTGTGTGTGTGTGTGTGTGTGTGTGTGTGTGTGTGTGTGTGTGTGTGTGTGTGTGTGTGTGTGTGTGTGTGTGTACCTATCAGGCCAGTAGCCCCAGTGTAGCAGCATCTGTTTGTCTCTCTTCATTACAGGACGGACCCACTCTTCTGAAAAACAAACACACATACCAATCATGATATTACTACAGAAAACCATTCTTCTTTTTAAATGAATTAAAATTAAATGGAGGGGTACAATAGGGCTAAAACCCTTGAAAAACAAGACTTTTTAATTTATTTTAGAAGAAAATATAAAGAACATGTTACCCTAAAGGGGTGTTTAGCCTGTTATACCCTACACATTTATGTGAATAATATATTTTTACACTATAAACAACAAAAAGCAGAACATACCGTCCTCCAGACTGGCAGGAATAGGCACCACTACATGAGAGCTAGAAAGCTTATCTTCAGTCACAGACCCCTAAAAACACACACACACAAACAATGTCTAATAAGATGGAGTCATTTTTTGATCCTGACTGACTTCAAAGAAATATGGTATTCAAATATGACCGATGTATAAAATATTTAATATAATATATAAAATAATAAATATTTTACAATTATTTCAATTTAAAAAAATTTATTAAATTAAATTTATGCGAATATAAACTTCAGCGACATAAAGCTAAATAAAGCTGTGTCAGTAGGTTAGTTTAATACCTTAACTTTAAAGGGTATACATTTCAGGGTATACAGTGCATCTGGAATTTATTCACAGCTCTTCACTTTTTCCACATTTTGTTATGTTACAGCCTTATTCCAAAATGACAATGTGAAAGGGGTTTGTTTGAAATCTTAGCAATTGATCAAAAATAAAGAAAACAGAAAAATTACATGTACATAAGTATTCACAGCCTTTGCCATGACACTTAAAATTGAGTTAGATGTTCCTGTTTCCACTGATCATCCTTGAGATGATTCTAGAACTTGATTGGAGTCCACCTGTTCAGTTGATTGGACATGATTTGGAAAGGCACACACCTGTTTATATTAGGTCTCACAGTTAAAAGTGCAGATCAGGTCAGAGCACAAACCAAGCCAAGAAGTCCAAAGAATTGTCTTTAGACCTCCAAAGCAAGATTGTATACACGCACAGATCTGGGGAAAGGTACCGAAAAATTTCTGCAGCATTGAAGTTCCCAATGAGCACAGTGGTCTCCATCATCTGTAAATGGAAGAAGTTTGGAACCACCAGGACCCTTCCTAGAGATGGCCGCCTTGCCAAAATGAGAGATCAGGGAAGAAGGGCCTTAGTCAAGGAGGTGACCAAGAACCTGATGGTCACGCTGACAGAGCTCCAGCGTTTCTCTGTGGAGAGAGGAGAACCTTCCAGAACAACATCCATCTCTGCAGCACCCCACCAATCAGGACTGTATGGTAGAGTGGCCAGACGGAAGCCAAAAGGCACATGAAGAACTCTTAGACCATGATAAACTAAATTCTATGGTCTGATGAAACAAAGATTGAACTCTTTGGCCTGAATGGCAGGAGGAAACCAGGCACCGCTCGCCATTTGGCCAATACCATTCCTACAGTGAAGTATGGTGGTGGCAGCATCGTGTTGTAGGGATGTTTATCAGTGGCAGGAACTGGGAGACTAGATGAATGCAGCAATGTACAGAGACATAATTAATGAAAACCTGCTCCAGAGGGCTCTGGAACTCAGACTGGGGTGAAGGTTCATCTACCAACAGGACAACGACCCTAAGCACACAGCCGGGATTGAGGAGATTCCCCCTTCCATGTAAAGCGCTTTGAGTGCCTAGAAAAGCGCTATATAAATGTAACAAATTATAAGATAACAAAGGAGTGGCTACGGGACAACTCTGTAAATGCTCTTGAGTGGCCCAGCAAGAGCCCAGACTTGAACCCAATTGAACATCTCTTTAGAGATCTGAAAATGGCTGTGTACCGATGCTCCCCATCCAACCTGATGGAGCTTGAGAGGTCCTCAAAGAAGAATGGGAGAAACTGTCCAAAAATAGGTGTGCCAAGCTTGTAGCATCATACTCAAAAATACTTGAGGCTGTAATTGGTGCCAACGGCGCTTCAACAAAGTATTGAACAAAGGCTGTGAATACTCATGTACATGATTTTTTTTATTTTTTATTTTTTAAATTTGAAAAGACTTCTGTCACGTTGTCATCATGGGGTATTGTTTGTAGAATTGAGGGAAAAAATATGAATTGAATCCATTTTGAAATAAGGCTGTAACATAAAATGTGGAAAAAGTGAAGTGCTGTGAAAACTTTTCGGTTGCACTATATATATTTATACCATGGCATGCTCTGTCAGAATACTCGATTCTGATTGGCTGGAAGGTGTGCAATACAACTATTTAATGTACAAGTAGTTCCAAGTAAATTTAATCACGCTCTAGATTAATGCCCTGCTCTCATTGAAGTGCACACACACGCATCACTTGCACAAAGAGATCGGAGATTGTGTTGTGCACACATAAAAACTCCTTGTCAATGGTGGCTTCCAATTTCAATTAATACATTTATTTCACTTCTGAATCTGTACAATTTATTACTCAGCAAGGAAGTTGTAATGTCACTGTTGAAGTAATTCAACTTCTATGCTAGTAGAGAGATGCTGCAGAGACGCAGGTAATCGCATCTCTCTCTCTCTCTGATGTAATATCAATATGTATCTTATTTATCTACATATTGGATATTATAAAAAGCAATAAAAAAATCTGAAATTAATAAATAAAATACTAAAATGAAAATAAAATACTAAAATAAAAATACATTATCCAGCCATAACTTCTTGGAAATACCTGGTGTCGTTTGATGATATCCTTCAGTTTTCCTAGTAGCTTGGGCTCTATCTCTGAACTCAGATAAATTACAGGTCGGGACAAACAGTTATTCTACAAAGGGAAAACAAATAATTATTCAATATTTAATCTTGAAAACGCACACACTAAGAAATCCAACTATTTGATGACTGTAAGTAAAATCTGACATCTCTGTGTGAAATTGTTTGATACACACCTGTACCAAAGACTTTTCTATAGTCATGAACATTTCTACATTGCGGTCCATTCTCGAAGGGTTCTGGAAGTCAAATCTCCTCCTGATGGATACAAAAGTGAACAGCTAATGAGTATTACTTAGGTTTTTGATCCGTAATCATTGAAGTGGCACTTTATGCATCACTGGTAAGTACTTTAACACCACATGATTATTACACTAATAGAAAGTTCAAATGCAGCAACATAAAAATGTCAAGCTGAATCTATTCAGAAGCATAAGGACCAATTCACACCACAAGGGACTCGGGAGGCGAATCACAACACTCTTGGTGAGTGTGTCATAAGGTTAAATGTCAGAAAATTATACAACAACTGATTAAGCCACTCATATTAGTGGCAAAGATACATTCACATGATGAATATATTTTACATGACATCCTATATAAATATCCTAATGTTGCTAAGGATTGTGTGTCATGAAGTAATTTTTTACAATTTTAAAACATTTTATTGGTTTTCCTACTATAATAATAGTACTGACATTTCTAAATTAGCTAGAGGTAATATATATTATATATATATATATATATATATATATATATATATATATATATATATATATATATATATATATATATATATATATACCAAAAAATATTTTTCCTTCTCATTATTAATTTACATGATTATAGTATCAATTAAGAGAGGACCATTACCATCCTTGATCACTCTTGAATTTGTAGGCGGCAGCCAAAATTTGACACAGAGCTCCTCCAGATTTGAAATCCAAAAAACACTTCATCTACGGGTGAGAAGAGAGCCTCATCAGAACTGTACATGGTGCACTGATTACTTTAATGCATTTAATGAAATAATATTATGAAAGAAGGCTTGAGTGAGTACCGGTAGTTTAGTGAGGGGAGGGTTGCTGACATGTCGGCCAAACACTTCCTCCTGAAACTGAAGCAGTTGAACCACCAGACTCGACAAAGATTTATTGGTGGGGGGCTCTGCTTGAATATACTAGAAAGAACCACATTAAGTTTTAGGAACTAGACACCATAATAAAAGGAACATATAAATGAATTAATCCCAGAGCAATACATCAACCAGGCAGATTAATCAGTCAATATTTGGCATTACGATTTATCAGAACTATATTGTGACCATTGCAATCATTATATTGTATGATGTAGGCTATACAGCGGGGTTCAAATTCAAGCTGTTAATTCAAACCTTTACTCAAATTTAATGCTGATAATATAATACAGGAAATAAAATAAATTACAAAAATTACACAACAAAACATTTTCTGAAGATTTTACCAAGTCATTGATCTAAAACAGATGGACATGCTTGGTCTGTCAGATTTCCTCCACACATAACTGTAATCTATAATCTACATTCATCACAATCAGCATCCTTTGACTATTTAAAAGTTATCAGTACTTTTAAATGACATGTAAAGGATGCTAAACATCAATGCATCCTCAAACGCTGTCATGACAGTGCACATATTTTATAAGTTTCATATTTGTATTTAGAAATTCCATTTATATATCGAATAAAATTGTTTCTAGATTGTAACCTTAATTTCATACAAATGATTTATGCAATGTTAATTCCTGTGTGAATGCATTAAAATTAGGATTGCTTTAAACAAGATTATATGAGACGTTTTATATGTAGCCTAGCCTACGGAATTTCTTTCTTAATCCCATATATGAATGAAACTGAGGTGTTTTATTAGCGGGAAATTAGATTGCATTGCACACACAATAGTCTAATTCCACACATTGTTGGATCGTATCAAGTCATTTCCACGTGTTAATTGTAGAGAGAAAAAATATTCTTCACATTCGAGGGTGAATTTCTCATCGTCTGCATCACATTGCCGCTTTTTATTTGCACAGCGCGCGAGGTTTGGCTGCACATCTGGATTCACGCAGTTGCGCTGCCAATACCGCAGCCCCGTTGCACGAGCTGGCCTTTCCTTAAATAAAAGAGAAAGGCCATTCATAAAAACCTATTAGATAACGTCTAATGTCTATCCAGAGATGTAGAAACGACATCAGATATTGGAGATGAAGCCGATTATTCTGTGCGTCTTAAGACTTTTCTCAAGACGCGCATGCAGCATCTTCTATTGTCTGAGACGCGTCAGACTGGATTTTAAACAGCTGGAATTCTCTCCATCTCCTTTCCTGCCCTCCCCTCTCCTTTCTGCCTAGCCGCATCGACTCTGTCCTTTCCTGCACAAATAACTCAATGACTGGTCGTGCTGGAAACAAATAAACGAATGGTACCTTTTTATAATTCTTGCCCAGCCAAACCCGGACATTGTCGAACTGCGAGACGGTATCAGACGCTTCGAAATATTTTACATTCGGGCCGCCGTCTTTCTTCCGTACCGCCATCTTTGTCTGCTCGAAAGTTTTGCCACCCACCGCCCCCTGGCGTTCATTTGTTTTATTTTTTGCTAGAAAAGTCGAAAGTAATAGTCGATGGCTATGAAACGACCCCCATTCTGGCTCAAATTCTATGCTTGCCTTTCTCTTGGAGCGTTGAGAATACTTGAGCCAAAATGGCGGACAAAGGGGGGCCAGTGACTTAGTTCACGGCATCCCAACCCCCTCCCCATATCATGAAATCACATCTCCATATTGAGCTTTGCACAATGTTTTAGTCCTCAGTGTCAATAGTAACCTTGATAGTCCTCTAGCACTAGTTTAAAGTAGCCTCAAAATTCTCTCAAGCAATGAAAATGTAAAGGCAAATCACTGGATTTTTGAATGCTCAGTAGGGCACTCGCCAGCAAATGTTAAATAATTTTGAATGGTAATTGATAATTAGCAGGAACTAAATGTGTCTTTCAACATCCCGTAAATGCTATAACTCACGATATTGTTGAACTAGATGCACTTGACCATCTCGAACTTTTCAAGTTCAAGTCCAGTCTTCATAGCAAACAGCAATACCTAAAAGTATCCAATAGGTGTCGCTGTTGTCTATAGTTGCTCGGTAAAGTGGACTTGTCTTGTGGCCAAGTATTTTTTTCAAACTGTATATGAAGGTTGTGAAATAATTGTCTAATATTATATATATATATATATATATATATATATATATATATATATATATATATATATATATATATATATATATATATATATATATATATATATATATATATATATATATATATGAAATATATGAAATATAAGAAATAAGATGTAGTTAAATTAGACAGCTGTTCTATGACAGAAGTTTAAACGACCGACAGAAATAATCAGTGCGCAAAAATTGTAGCCTATCAATTAAAGCCTAGCTTTGGGAAGGGAAGAGAAACAGGTTAATAAAAGTAAACTGTGGGAAGAAGAAAGAGAGAGGGAATGGCGATGAGAGATTAAAAGCAGGTGTTGCATACTGTGCCCAGGATGAGACTAACATTATTATGTACGAATTAACAAAGAAATAGGTTCTTGCTAATTACAGTCGTAATAATGTGTATTTCACCAGTATCATCATGAGCACTGGGACTTTTCACTGTGTTTATCACTTTGCTTGTCCGTGTTAATGCAATTTGCATCATTAAGCCAGTAGGTGGCGACAAGTGACTGTCTTTATGAGCAATTGCAGCATTAATTGAACTGATTAGTCCAAAAACATTGATTAATAATTAGGAAAGAAACAAGTTGCTTAAACTAACCTTTGATGCTCATAACACATTGTTCATATGCCTCCAGACATTAGAAGGATTGCATTGGCGTTTGATTGAACGTAAATGCAAAATAATTATTGAAACATTTTTCATTTAAAGCCATTCCTGATTGGCATATTAAATTATTTTTGTCGACATTAAGCATAAACTTTCTGCATTTTGTAGTGTGGTTCAGTCATTGCAACATTTAACTGATTCTTATGTTTAAGAATCTGTATCTGCTTAACATTATTAATGCCACTGCAAACAGCCATGCTTTTAAACACCTTAAAATGCACATACAATTATATATATTTTTTATTTCCCTTGGTATTTATAAAATCCTGTCTATCTATCGATCGATCGATCGATCGATCGATCGATCTATCTATCTATCTATCTATCTATCTATCTATCTATCTATCTATCTATCTATCTATCTATCTATCTATCTATCTATCTATCTATCTATCTATCTATCTATCTATCTATCTATCTATCTATCTATCTATCTATCTATCTATCTATCTATATGGATACATTTTCATGTTTATGTCTATGTAGAGGCTATATGTTTGACAGAATATTTGGTAACACCTTATTTTAAGGTTCAGTTATTAACTATTAACTAGTTGCTTATTAGCATGCATATTACTAGGATATTGGCTGTTTATTAGTACTTATAAAGCACATATTAATGCCTTATTCTGCATGACCTTATTCAACATCCCTTAATGCTACAAAATCTACCTTTCTAACTATTAATAAGCAATAAATTAGGAGTTTATTGAGGCAAAAGTCGTAGTTAGTAGTGAATATGTGTTCCCCATACTAAAGTGTTACCGAATATTTTGCCCTTCTGTGATTTTTCAAATGATATCTTAAACTGTGATCGTGAGGCCTTGCTTACACAATAAATTTGAGCTGTAGAGACTTGCAATGTCTGTGTAGATTGACAAACATTGAAACTTTCTCCTTACTAACCATGTTTCTGTCAGAGTCATCATAATTTCAGAGGGTGTTGGTGTTGTTGTCTGCCAACATCCCTTTGACCTTTTTACTATTGTCCTTCAAAGGATGCCCAGCCATCTATCTCCCCTCATTACCAAGGAAAAGTGTCTGTGTCTGGGTGTGTATAAGAGCCACAGTGAATAGTAATCAACACTGTCAATGGTTTCTTCACTAATTAGTGGAGTGTTTGTGTGTGAGAGAAGGAAAGAGAATTTTTTTAGAAGCAAATTTTTGTGTGTGATTTAAATCTATTTTAACTGTATTTCTATCTTGCATGTTCTTTTTATAAGAGTATAGAAGGTCAGTTTCAAATTGGGGGAGGCATTTATTGATTATGTGTTGGCTAGTTAAGTGGCTTTTCTGGCATCAAGTATACACACACTCAACTAAAAAGTGTGATTATGAAATGTCTAGCTTTAATTAAAAATGTAAGGCAATTTGTTGGCAACTTCATGTGTGTTATTCTCAGAAAGAAAGACTGACACGAAAGTGTTTATTTTTTTATTTACAGCATGTCTTTAACATGCCAGAATAAAGGTCTGCAATAATGATTAATTACACAACAGCAAGGCTTTACAACAGCAATCAATCTACAAGTCAAATATTTAGAAGCAAATCTCAAACACGTTTTATTGATATGGAGACACTTAAAAAATTAAATTGCTGATACATGCGCGCACACACACACACACACGCACACACACACACACGCACGCACGCACGCACACACACACACTTGGGTGATTGCAGATGGATCAGGTCACTTTTAAATGTTTAGTCCACTTACTGATCCTACAAGATGTTTTGTACCATTATACAGAGAGTGAGTAATTTATTATTATCATCTATAATTTCACAATAGTCTCAAAATTTCTCCAGTATAAACACTGTGTACATACTTAGTAGACATAGAGGTTAAAAACATACAGTTTTCATGCCATGGAATGCATACATCCTTTTGTTACGCACACGCACGTTACGCACACACATACACATGATGCAGAGGATGGAGATCAAGTAAAATGCCACAAAATAATTAGGTCATCCCTAAAGGTAATTTTCTTTCTTTTTAAATTTTTTTTTGGCCTAATGATATATGGATCTGGACGAGCTTTGCAACATTTTAAAAGGCATATTGTAGTCTGACATTCTCTAAAATAAAAAAGCCAACTTAATAAACATACTGTTCACCATTGGGCTCAAAATCAAAAAATAGGTTGATGCCTTAAAAAGTAAATACACCATGACCACATCAAGAGGACTGTTAGCAATGTTTCAAAACTGACCTCTCATTTTTTAAAACACATTCATGGTGTTTTTGTGATTGATTCATCTGTGCATATTATTCCAAAGAAAAAGCATGTTTGTCTACGTAATCTTTTATTAAAAAATAACTTGCGAAATGAGAAAAGTCATCTTTTTTTTATCAGAACCATTTTTTGCTGTATTTTTTTTCAGAGAATACATGTTGCGTAATTGTCATAGGCAGTTTTTCCCACTTTAAATGAACTATATTAAGCTTTTTTCATCTTTAGATTGTACACTTGTTACAAAGAGACCACATTTTACAATTCAACAAATTGCCCATGAATAAAATCAGTTCCCTTCTTTTCTTCTCATTAAAAAATTATGTTTTCCTTAGAACAAAATCAAATGATAAGAGTAAAATATGTTGTCAATGCTGATGACTTTATAGCTATAATCGGAAAGTATACTTTCAGTTTTAAAATGACTTTTACAATGTTTCCTCTTGATGTTATATCAAGTGTTGTTTATCAATCAGTCTGATGTAATAGTGTTAAATATGTGATATTGTATTTGTGTTTTTCTATGTTTGTATATGTTAGTCAGGGTAGATGAGAAAGCCGCTGAATGTGCTGTATTTGTTGGTGTTTCCTCCATGCACTTTTCCTCCATCCAGCTGCACACAGACCTCATCTCCCACATCTAGATGCAGGATCACACTGTTAGAGGCATAGTCATAATTCTGATCTGCGTCCTGAGCAATCGCACTGGCCCTCACCTGAGAAAGATAAAGAAAATGGTTTTAATGTTGGATAAAAGGAACAACTATCAGGAGGAAAAAGTGAAGCGAAGTGTTCGATCAGTTTCGTCTTTTCATCACACACACATACACAAACCTAATGTATTTGTATTGCTTTAAATTATAGCACACGTGTCATGTGCATTTTTGTCACTTTTGTTTTAAAAGGTTAGTTCATCCAAAAATGAAAATGATCCCATAATTTACTCACACTCAAGTCATGTCTTTTTTTAGCCAATCAGAGTTATATAAAAACATCCTGGCTCTTCCCAGCTTTATAATGGGAGTGAATACCTGAGATTTTAAAGCTCCACAAATCCATCAAAAAAGTAATCCATATGGCTTCATGGGGTTAATTAAGACCTTTTGAAGCGAAGCGATGCGTTTTTGTAAAATAAATGTCCATATTTAAACATATAATCTATAATCACCGGCTTCCAGTAATGACCGTATCTAGTGAGTCTACTTCCAGCGAAACACTGAACTCGGACCCGAAGTATGGCGTATTGATGAACGTGGAAGCGCAGAGGCTAGAGGAGAGCAAAACAAAACTCTTGTCCCGAATCAGAAGTCTAAATGTCGGAGGAGCTTGAGATTGTTGCTCAGCCTTATTTGTTTGAGTCCTCTACTCTCATCTAAGCTTACACCACTCCAACATCCTACATCATGTGTCACTCTTCTGCCGAAACTAGACTTGTGTACGGCCGTTACCGGAAGCAGTGATTACAGTTTATAAAGTTAAAATATGGATATTTTTCTTACAAAAATGCATTACTTTTCTTCAGAAGGCCTTTATTAACATCACTGATTACTTTTATGATGGATGAATGCATTGCAAAATGCAAAATCCCAGTCCTATTCACTCCAGGATATATTTTTCATTTAACTCCAATTGTGTTTGGATGAAAGAAGAAAGCAATATACACCTAGATGGCTTAGGGGTGAGTAAATGATGTGATCATTTTCATTTTTAGGTGAACAAGCCGTTTAAGTTCAAACGCTTCATCTTTATAATATCACAACAGTCTACAACTTCATGCAGTTGCCTTTAAATCCTTTAATCTCTCTGGAAACATGGCACTCTTTCTCTGTAATAACAGTCTTTCCCTCCTGTCTTATGATTTCTGGTTTCCTCCCTAAGTAGGATATACAGGACAGACAGAGAGAACAAAAGACCAAGGTCCAAGGGAACAAGGCTTATTGATCTCCTTGTTGTATGTGTGTGGTGTGTAATTTATCGGAAAGGCTGTTAAACACTGGTCTTCAGTCCTTCACAAATCTGTACACATTTGTTAAATTGTTAAACTCATGTAATACCATTTGTTTTTTGATTTGGCAACATTGAATTACAGTCAACTTAATTTTCTGCAGTTGCTGATGCAAAGAGAAAAACATACAAGTGGTGGAAGGCAAAGCAGGGAATTATTTTTCGTATGTCATCATTAAAAGCAACATATTTGTCTTGAACCATTCGGGTCAAAACACTGATTATGCCTATAAAGCTTTGACCAAAGGCTCATTTTTGCACTGCTAATTAATGCATGATCTTAGTTTATGTAATAACCCAAGCTTAATTAATGTTTCCAGTCATATGTATAATTAATGAGTGGTAATTCAGATTAATTTAGCCTAGGCCTACTTCTCACTGCTTACCATCAAGATCTGCTACCATAAAATAATCTTTAAAATATTTTTCTTTTTAATTCTAGATTATCCATGGTACACTTTGTACTTTTGAAGAATAATGTTTTTCAAATGTATTTCAGTCGCGTCTTCAAGTGATCGACGTTTTCTTGAGTTGTGCTTAATTCTTCTCACATCTACTCATTAATTATCCCTGTCTTTCCCCTCATCTTTCTTTTCCCACCACCTCTTCCCCCGTATCTGTTCGTTCCATGCACAATCTATCCATCTTTTTCTGCGGGAATCGTAATAAAATGCAGGTCACGCGCGTGTCTCCACTGCGCGTCTCGTGTTGGCGCGTGTCCCTGTCCAGTCTAAATCGGATTGATTAACGGCGCGAGGTGGCAGCTCCCGCGGGAGGCCTGGGGCTGCGTCGGGGCCTCGCTGGCTCGGTAATTGCCCGGCGCTGTGGCTCGGCTGTAGCTCCTAATGGGGCCCACTCCTCAATAACTCCACTGTATCACAATAAACGGAGCTTCGCACCGACCACTGGTCAAATGGAGTCACCAAGCATTAGTGTGTGCGAGTGTGTGTGTGTGTTTATTTGTGTGCATGCGTGCGTGTGTGAAATAGAGAGATATAGCTGGTAACAAATGTCTATACAATATGGCTGTTGTGTTTTGTTAAAATGTGCACTGTGCTGTTTCCCTCCAGTGGTTTCAACATTCCCGTTATCAGATTAAATGCAGGTCCTTGGTTTAAACTATACAGACAGCTTCTGACAGAAAAGCGTGATGATAATGTAAACGTATTCGTTAAATTAATTCAAGAACCAAATAAAACACCCAACTGCAAGCAGTGAAAGTAATACACAGAAATACACACAACTTATTGGTTGTGAACTTAATTTATTTGATTTGGTTGTGAACATAATTTATTTTATTTGACTTTCATGAAAGCCAATAAAATAAACCAAACACGACACACGGCTATAGCAACTTGTTTATTTATTTCCATTTTTCAAGAGTTTATTTTAAAATAATGTTACTTTGGATTGTATTTGTTTGGCAAGTCACAAAAGCACAACTATGTATTTAAGGCAGTTCATTTCTGTAAAAAGCCTGCGGACTAGCTGTGCTATAGCCCTATTCATAAAGTTTCATGACTAAGTAAATTTCTTATCATCAAGTGATAAGGATAATGTTAACAAGAATAATAGGTAGGCTTTAGAATGTGAGTCCTCTCAAATAGAGAGCATGTAACAGTGTGCAACCTCAGAATATATCACGTTCTCTATTGCTAAAGGTTAACATTGTGATTTATGAATTTGTGAATAAACCATTTATCTCCTGTAATTTTGTATTCATACAAATCTCCTGTTTCTGAGTAACATTTAATAGGATAATTGGTTATATGCCTGCAGTGCTCCATGTGACTGATTTAGCTTGAAGTTGCGTTTCACCTATCTGATGAAGTGTTTTTCATTATACAGCTTCATCTTGGGCAAAAACAAGACTGGAAAGAATGTAAAGAAAGAAAAGGGAACTGAGAAAGTTTTGTGACATAATCAAAAGTGTATATGAAGAATCCGTTTCTTCATCATCTTTTCTATCTTTTTTATTCCGCTTTCTCTTTTTTTATGTTGTCATACAATATGTTTGTTTGTGCAAGTCTTTGTTGGAGATCAGTGTGAGCAAAGGTGGGCAATGAGACCAACGGGTGACACTCCTACATCCATGAGATAAAACAAGAAATGAATAAAAAGAATGAATTTAATGTGCCAAATGTAAGTACAAAATTGTTTCCTCCTTAACAGTCCAAACAAATGTACAGCAGCCATTAATTCTTCCTTATGGCTGTCTCTTTTTCCCCATCCTGCTTCAAGGTTAAAGTCTTCAGGTGTGTGTTTCTCAGTAAGTCCTTAAACTAGAAAAAAGGCTGTTCTTGAGAATAATGCCTTGCAGCAGCAGGTTCATGTATATGTCTGTTTTGTACAGTATGTCCTCTCCTGAATGGGCCTCTTATTAACACACACTGATGGTAATCTCAAGAGTTTGTTTAAGATCGACCTTTTGGCCATTAAAAGGGCATTGAAAGCACAGGAAATGAAAAAAATAAGATATGAAAGAAGAAAACGAGGGCAGATAAAGTGCAAATATACAGGGAAAACGAGTGTACAAGTGTCTATTGCAACAGCTGCATACGCCTGTCAAGGTACTGTGGGATTACCTCATTAACTATATTAATTAATTAATTGGAGGATGTAAACTCATTAGCTGCTGTGTAATTGACAGGATGTTTGAGGCTTTTCTAACAATTTCTCTGCATCACACCGTAATTAGCGCTGCGATTCTCTGACGAGACCAAAGAGATGGAGAGGTTTTTTCGAAAGATGCAGGGAGGTGAAGTACTTAAGATGAACCTGAAGTAAAACGATATTCATACAGTGGGATGAGAAGAGACATGTTTACATAGCCGAGAATCAATTACTGAATTAATTAATTGAATTTGTAATGAGAAGCAAATTGGCTGGGTATTCTGCTTGAGTGACATTAATTTGTGGATGTTGAGCTCCCTGCTGCACTCCTCATGATGCTGTTTTCTTTTCTTATTCAGCCCCATGCAATCTACTCCTGCCATGAGGAGCCAAACTTTAACTAATAAGTGGCATTTCATAAATACATTAATATTCAGGGTTCTCTAAAAATAAAACGAACTCCCATGATCTCGCTGCAGTTACAGGCATCAGATTTTTGCTTTGTCTCAAAGTGTATTGGAATCTACCTGTATTAGATAGAAGATCATAGACTATGTTTTTAGTAACCGCTTGTGCAAGTCTATGACCTGCAACGAGGTCAGTAGTCCTTTCTCGTTCTCTCTCAAATGCGCTCACTCTTTCTGTCGTTTTGCTCATCTATCTTACTTACACTGATCTGATGCTGCCTGTGTCTCTGGCCTCGCAGTAACACTTTCTCCCGACCTCTCTGTCGGCTCTCCTCTGATTAGCCATCCATCTTCCTCTCCTCCGTTCATCTCTCTATCATCCCACACAATCTTATCGCCTCCCATAGTGTGTCCTCTCATCTAGGTGGGCTCGCATTTTTAGATTTCTCCTTTGCCTTTTTTTGGTTTGCTATTCAGTTCAGTTCAAAATAGTTGTAGTAAATATACAGTGGGGAAAAAGTATTTTGTCAGCCATCAATTGTGTAAGTTTTCCCACTTAAAAAGATTAGAGAGGCCTGTCATTTTTATCATAGGCCCCCCTCAACTATGAGAGACAAAAAAAAAAAAAATACATACTGCAGAAAAATGGTTTGCTAGAGAGCATTTGGATGATCCAGAAGAGGATCGGGATAATGTCATATGGTCAGATGAAACCAAAAAAAAAAGAACTTTTTGGTAAAAACTCAACTTGTCGTGTTTGGAGTAGAAAGAATGCCAAATTGCACCATACCTAATGTGAAGAATGGGGTGGAAACATCATGCTTTGGGCTGTTTTTCTACAAAGGGACCAGGACGACTGATATCATAAAGGAAATAAAAAATGGGGCCATGTATCATGAGATTTTGAGTAAAAACCTTCCATCAGCAAGGGCATTGAAGATGAAACGTGGCTGGGTCTTTCAGTATGACAATGATTACAAACACACCGCCAGGGCAAGGAAGGAGTGGCTTCGTAAGAAACATTTCAAGGTCCTGGAGTGGCCTAGCCAGTCTCCAGATCTCAACCCCATAGAAAATCTTTGGAGGGAGTTGCCCAGCGACAGCCCCAAAACATCACTGCTCTAGAGGAGATCTGCAGTAATGGGCCAAACTACCAGAAACAGTGTGTAAAAACCTTGTGGCGACCAAGCAACAACCTCCCGCGGTCTCTCTTGAAGCCAATGCGGAAGTAATTTAAACTGCAGTTCCTCAATTGGCCACTATAGACAGGCTCCAGAAGGGAGCATAATCTCATTGAGCTCCATGTTAAATTTCCCAACTTTACAGCAGAAAAAAAACATGTTAACAGCCTGGTACAAATTGTGGCTTTGGTCTATATGGCTAATTTTGCCCATGACAACTGTGAGGGGTGATTATTTTTTTTTTATAACTAATTCGTTTACATTATATAAAATGTTAAAGTTCGTCATAATTAACGGCATTGTTACTTTGAGTGACAGGTGGATAGTCATTTATTCACAGTCTGTTAGTCATTGCTCCGCCCACGTCTTGCCTCTTTACCCATTTTCTGTTATCCGGGCGTGACTCATGGCTAGCTCGTCTCTACTTTATGCTTCAGAACGGCTTATTGGAATCCTATGGGTGACGTCACGGACACTACATCCATATTTTTTTTACAGTCTATGGTGGCGACTTACAGAAACCGTTTGACTTCTGTCATTGCCAACAAAGGGTATATAACAAAGTATTGAGATTAACTTTTGTTATTGACCAAATACTTATTTTCCACCATAATTTGAAAATAAATTATTTTAAAATTACAAAATGTGATTTTCTTTCTCATTCTGCCTCTCGAAGTGTTCCTATGAAGAAAATTACAGGCCTCTCTCATTTTTTAAATTGGGAGAACATGCACAATTGGTGGCTGACTAAATACTTTTTTTGCCCCCCTGTGGTGTAAATTAGTTTTTCACAAAAAAAAAAAAAAAAAAAAAGACCAGTGACATTGGTTTTCCAACATTTTCCACTCATTTACTCACCCTCATGTCGTTCAAAGCCTATATATGGCTTTCTTTGTGTGGTGCAAAAAGAAGAAGATATGGTAGTACTACGTAAGTAAATCGGATTTACAGCATAACTTTTGGTAATTATAGTGTTACTATAAGTAAGTAAGTAAGTACTGTATAAGGGAATAAAGGGGTAACTATCAGGAAAATTAACAAATCTGTAAGTATTTTTAATTAAGGGGTAATTATCCATGTAGTTACAGGGTAAATATGAATTTGCGGGCTGTAAATCAAAGTGGTGTTTGTTCCCTTCTTGTTTCATGCAGTTACAGGGTAAGCACAATAAAAACACATACACAATCTGATATCACTTGGAAACATTTATTTTAAAAACATCTTAATTCAAGACAGATTTACGACTTCTTATTAATTTTTTTAAAATAAACTTTTAACTTCAAATACGTAATAACGTCCTGAAAGAAAGAGGCATGTTTTGTCCCTTTTTTGTTTCTCTTGCTTGGCTTCTCCTCTTGTTCCTCTTTTTCTTTTCCTTATTTCCACTGATGGATCTTAAGAGGAACTGTTAGCAGCATGAACTCAACCCTCTCATTCACGCAGATGATTGCTGGTCGGAAGTGATAGTCTACAGTTTAAAAAATGTAAAATATTGGTATTTTTCTTACAAACATTTTTCCTTTCCCTTCAGTAGACATTGATTGGGATCGTATGGGTTGCAGTAGTTATTGCTGTATGTGCTGTTTGATGCTTCAACTTTTAGGAAACCAAATAAGTTTTCATTAGCAGGGATTATTTATTATTCTGTGTTCATCTGAAGAAAGAAAGTCGTATACGTCTCAGATGGCATGAGGGTAAAAGACGAGTAAATGGTGAGATATTGGGTGTACTGTATTTTCTTTAAAAAAGTATACAGAATAGCTAGACATATGATTCCTTAAGATTAATTTGTGGTGAGGATAAGAAGAAGACCAAGAGGAGGATGAAGCCAAGCAAGAGAAATAAAGTGTTGTAAATCTGTTTTAAAAAAGTTGTTTTTCGAATAAAGTTTTTCGAGTGATATCAGATTGTGTATGTGTTTTTATTGTACTTACCCTGTAACTACATGAAACAAGAGGGGAACAAACACCACTTTAATTTACAGCCCGCTGATTACCCTCCCTGCATCTCAATTTGCATACTATCCATACTAAAATAGTATTCGAAAATAGAATTAGTAAATCCCAAATTGTAGTATACTGAAAAGAGTATTCCGGTGCGGATCGATGTACACTCTTAACGGCTGATATTGCCCACTGCCCATTGTCCACTGATATTGCCATTGCGAGTTGGACGAGGATTCAATTAGAACTACAAATGCGGATAAAATGTGTTAAAGCTACAATGTGTGATATTTTCCCCCATCTAGTGGTGTAAAGGTATATGACAATCCAGTGAATATTAGTTTCTGTTCCTCTCAATTCCGATTTCGTTTTAACTCCTACGGTGGCCGATTTAGTCCAAGATTAACATGGCTTCCAGTTCAACCTCGTTCATGACTGCCATCGACTGTTAAAACGCTAAAAGCGAAGCTTGAATTTACGGGTATGTCCCTCTTTGGCTAATGTACATTCAAGATGGAGGGGGACCTGCACCCGTATGTATTTTCAATGGCATATTATAAACTTACGAGAATACTTTATTACTTGAAAGAAGTAAATATATATTAATGAGCACATATATTTTTGAAAGAACTAAGTGTTTTTAGCTAAGAATAAACTAAAAAAGTTACACAGTGTAGCTTTAAAAAACATGACAGATGTGCGAGTCAGATGGTTAAGTTGAGAGGTTTAGATGAAGGTTTGAGTGATCAATTATCAGTATTTAACCTGGCAAAAATATATTTATTCAGTGCTATCCACAATATTTTTCACCTGCAGCAGCATTGTGAACTTTTGTAATGATACGTCTGGCCGTTAATTTTTAAATGAATCATTATATTTAAACTGCAAACACATGAGGAGAGTCTCTGCATTAAAGAACACACATGGCAGATCAACGTGCGGCTATATTTATCTCCAAAACGGTAGGAAATTAAACTGAATGTGGAGGATTTTAACTGTGACGAATCTGACGATGATTGACAGGGCAGTTAAACGGTGATGAGATGAACGTAACTGCGACAGAGTCCGTTAAAGATGACGAAGTAGTATGTCCCGAAGCTTGCATACTTTTCTGCTACACACTCAAAAGTACACTCACCTAAAGGATTATTAGGAACACCATACTAATACTGTGTTTGACCCCCTTTCGCCTTCAGAACTGCCCTAATTCTACGTGGCATTGATTAAAGGTGCTGAAAGCATTCTTTAGAAATGTTGGCCCATATTGATTGGATAGCATCTTGCAGTTGATGGAGATTTGTGAGATGACCATCCAGGAAAAGAAGCTCCCGTTGCACCACATCCCAAATATGCTCTATTGGGTTGAGATCTGGTGACTGTAGAGCCCATTTTAGTACAGTGAACTCATTGCCATGTTTAAGAAACAAATTTGAAATGATTCGAGCTTTGTGACATGGTGCATTATCCTGCTGGAAGCCATCAGAGGATGGGTGCATGGTGGTCATAAAGGGATGGACATGGTCAGAAACAATGCTCAGGTAGGCCGTGGCATTTAAACAATGCCCAATTGGTACTAAGGGACCAAAAGTGTGCCAAGAAATCATTCCCCACACCATCACACCACCATCACCACCAGCCTGCACAGTGTTAACAAGGCATGACGGATCCATGTTCTCATTCTGTTTACGCCAAATTCTGACTCTACCATCTGAATGCCTCAACAGAAATCGAGACTCATCAGACCAGGCAACATTTTTCCAGTCTTCAACTGTCCAATTTTGGAGAGCTTGTGCAAATTGTAGCCTCTTTCCTATTTGTAGTGAATATGAGTGGTACCCGGTTGGGATCAAAGTTGCTCTTCTATCAGCTTGAATCAGTTGGCCCATTCTCCTCTGACCTCTAGCATCAACAAGGCAATTTTGCCTACAGGACTGCCACATACTGGATGTTGTTCCCTTTTCACACCATTCTTTGTAAACCCTAGAAATGGTTGTGCGTGAAAATCCCAGTAACTGAGCAGATTGTGAAGTACTCAGATCGGCCCGTCTGGCACCAACAACCATTCCACGCTCAAAATTGCTTAAATCACTGTTCTTTCCCATTCTGACATTCAGTTTGGAGTTCAGGAGATTGTCTTGACCAGGACCACACCCCTAAATGCATTGAAGCAACTGCCATGTGATTGGTTGAATAGATTAGAAATTGATGAGAATTGAACAGGTGTTCCTAATAATCCTTTAGGTGAGTCTATGTACTTTTTCCTCACAGAAAGAGTACATATGTTTAAGACATAGTATAAGTAGGCGAATTGGGAGGCAGCACATGTAACACAGTGCCTTACGAAAATATTCGGCCCCCTTGAACTTTGCGACCTTTTGCCATATTTCAGCCTTCAAACATAATGATATGAAACTGTAATTTTTTGTGAAGAATCAACAACAAGTGGGACACAATCATGAAGTGGAATGAAATTTATTGGATATTTCAAACTTTTTTAACAAATCAAAAACTGAAAAATTGGGTGTGCAAAATTATTCGGAGTCGGACACTACTTTCAGTGCAGCAAACTCTCTCCAGAAGTTCAGAGAGGATCTCTGAATGATCCAATGTTGTCCTAAATGACTAATGATGATAAAGAGAATCCACCTGTGTGTAATCAAGTCTCCGTATAAATGCACCTGCACTGTGATAGTCTCAGAGGTCCATTTAAAGCACAGAGAGCATCATGAAGAACAAGGAACACACCAGGCAACTCCGAGATACTGTTGTGGAGAAGTTTAAAGCCGGATTTGGATACAAAAAGATTTCCCAAGCTTTAAACATCCCAAGGAGCACTGTGCAAGCAAAAATATTGAAATTGAAGGAGTATCAGACCACTGCAAATCTACCAAGACCTGGCCTTCCCTCTAAACTTTCAGCTCATACAAGGAGAAGACTGATCAGAGATGCAGCCAAGAGGCCCATGATCACTCTGGATGAACTGCAGAGATCTACAGCTGAGGTGGGAGACTCTGTCCATAGGACAACAATCAGTCGTATACTGCACAAATCTGGCCTTTCTGGAAGAATGGCAAGAAGAAAAAAGTGTTGTTTAAAGTTTGCCACAAGCCACTTGGGAGACACACCAAACATGTTGAAGAAGGTGCTCTGGTCAGATGAAACCAAAAATGAACTTTTTGGCAATAATGCAAAACATTATGTTTGGCGTAAAAGCAACACAGCTCATCACCCTGAACACACCATCCCCACTGTCAAACATGGTGGTGGCAGCATCATGGTTTGGGCCTGCTTTTCTTCAGCAGGGACAGGGAAGATGGTTAAAATTGATGGGAAGATGGATGGAGCCAAATACAGACCCTTCTGGAAGAAAACCTGATGGAGTCTGCAAAAGACCTGAGACTGGGATGGAGATTTGTCTTCCAACAAGACAATGATCCAAAACATAAAGCAAAATCTACAATGGAATGGTTCAAAAATAAACATATCCAGGTGTTAGAAAGGCCAAGTCAAAGTCCAGACCTGAATCCAATCGAGAATCTGTCGAAAGAACTGAAAACTGCTGTTCACAAACGCTCTCCATCCAACCTCACCGAGCTCGAGCTGTTCTGCAAGGAGGAATGGGCAAAACTGATAGAGACATACCCCAAACGACTAACAGCTGTAATCGCAGCAAAAGGTGGCGCTACAACGTATTAACATTAACTTAAGGGGGCCGAATAATTTTGCACACCCACTTTTTCAGTTTTTGATTTGTTAAAAAAGTTTGAAATATCCAATTAATTTCATTCCACTTCATGATTGTGTCCCACTTGTTGATTCTTTACAAAAAAATACAGTTTCATATCATTATGTTTGAAGCCTGAAATGTGGCAAAAGGTCGCAAAGTTCAAGAGGGCCGAATACTTTCACCAGGCACTGTAGATAATTACCCCTTAATTAAAAAAATACACTGTAAAAAAAAATTTGTTGGTTTTTGTTGGCTTAAAAAGTAAGTAACCTGGTTGCCTTAAAAATTTAAATTAAACTTTTAAGTTGATACAATGAAGGAAATTGGTTTAATAAATAGAAACTCAAAATATTATTATATCTGAACCACATAAAAAAATTGATAAATCATGAAAATAGCACTATTTGGCATGTTTCACTGCGTCATCAGAAATAAAACACACAATTACCCAATATGCTAACAAAATCTTTTAATAATATTTTAATAAAGGTTGTCGAATCTCAAAAAATGTTCATTGTATTAACTCAAAATTTCAATTTCAATTAACTCAAAATTTTAAGGCAACCAGGTAACTTTTTTTTCCAAATAATTTTTTACAGTGTACTTACAGTATAAATGTTTTGTTAATTTTCCTGATAGGTACCCCTCCCCCATTTTTCCCTTTATAAGTATAACTTACTTTATAGTTAAACTTTAATTATTGAAAGTTACCCTGTAAATGTACTCTCTGTACTCTCCTGTTTTTACTTACGCAATACTTTCTGGGCTGTAATCTAAAGCAATACCGAATATATTTTAAAGATCTGTTTTTGTCAATACAACACGGAACCCTACTGGTTTTCAATTGTGTGGAAAAAAAACTTCTTTGGTGTTCCACAAAAGAAAGTAAGTTTGTAATTACATATGGGTGACTTAATGTTGACATCATTTTCATTTTCTAGGGACTGATCACATCTAAATTTTTCAGTTTGCTGAATAGAAATTCAATTCGGCCGAAATGAAAAATGTAGATGATCAGTCACTTGAAAATTTTCAATTGGAAACCTGATTTGTTTTTTTCAGTGTAGGTGAGAAACAACATTTAAACGATATTTATTTAGCTATTTAACTATATTTAAAAAATTGGGTGCACTATCCCTTTAAGAGCAACCCAAACTCATGTTGGTTATGTGTATGTTTGTGAGAATGCTTTGAGAGGACCTTGAGATGGGTTAAATAATTTAGATAAGGGGAGAGATAATTAATTCGAGAGCAGAGATTGGCTGAGTGGCAGAGTGTGGCTCTCTGTCTGTGTGTGGCCCTGGTGGAAAAGAGGGAATCTCATCTTAAAGACATTAATGATTTAACACAAGAGGAGATCACTGGAATGACAATATATGCAATACAACATGCATGCCATACACTGCCTAAGATTACTCTCCTCATCTTCTCATTTTCTGCATCTTGTCCTCCACTTAATGGAGGCTGTGTTGAATCCCAATGCCACAGTGCATCAGTTATTGTATATTCAGCAATAAAATGTTTTTAGTAAACAAGTAGCAGAGACAATCTGCTCCCCTATGTCATGTAATAAATACACTGTTGTATCAGTCCACAACAGAATGAACAAATTAGACATTGTATGAATTTTGTTATTGTACATTATGTTGTACAACTTGATCTGCTATAACAAAAAGTGCCCTAATTTACCATCAACTAAATTCAACAAGTTACATCAGTTTCTCTAAGAGGATGTCTCTCATCAGAACCTTAAAAATATTTTGATATTTCAAAATATCATTGGTTAGCCAATGTAGTTTAGTTAATTTAGTCAAATATTAATGTAATATTTTTGTGTAAATAAACCAGTTAATTTAGATTTGACCGGAAAAGCATTTTTAAGTTTACCTAACAAAAACATTTCTTACAGTATGATGACGAATACTAATTTGATGTTTAGTACTGAGGTGTTTTTCTTCTTTTTACCCATGTAAAAAAAGTTTTTTTTAAAAAAGATGAATGTGAATCTGAGATTGATTTTACATGCAGAGCTTGTGCATTTGAATCAATAATTTTAGCTGAGATGGTTCATCTCAAATTAAATAAAAAAGAACCAGTTCCACCTTTATTTTGCAGATGCACTATTTGGATCACAAAGCTGTGGATTCATTTTCTTTTGTGCTGGTTCATGTATGATGAACAGACATGGGGCATTAATGGCAGGTGTTATGTCATGTTAATGGCAGCGCGATGAAGGGAAGCTGACAGGTTGCTACAGACTCATTAAAGGGTTTTCATCACTTCCTGTCAGATATATCTGTCACAAAACCGTGTGAATGTGTGTGTGCGAGAAAGACAGAATGTGTAGGTAAACATATGCTGCCTGGGGAATTTTTATATCTCTTTGGATAATCCCCGCTTTCTGTTCCACTACTAAAAATCAAAACTGAGCGGTTGAGTTGAGAGCGCCTGAATCCCAGATCCGTGTCATGTTACACCAGATGGAGAGGTTTTTTCTCTCCTTATTTTTTCATTTATTCTAAATCCACGGGTCCTATGAGGGCTGTCTCCAGCTGTTGCGTTTCGTTCCACTCCAGAGAGAGACAAAGAGACAGCGTTTACTTGTTTGTGTGTTACGAATGTCCTTTTTTCATTAGAAACTGTAAACCTATTGCTGTTTCTGGCTCTGCAAAGTTTATTCTAAAAACAACAAAGCTTATTCTGTTAAACAGACCCCAAATGGACTGCTGAAAACTAATCACATCTAAAAATCCCATTCGAATCCATCTGATATGTTATGCTCTTTGTAAGTCTTAATTTTCTTCTAAATCTGCACATTTGAATAGTTTTACATGTTCCCATTGTCCTTTTTCGCACTGTAGGTATATCTTCAGTAAGGCTTCAAGTGATAGGCAGACAAAATGACTGCTGAATAATTTAGCAGCTGCCTTACTGGATTCTATTTGAATGTTAAATGTATTCCTTAATCCTACCTCTGTGAATCTAATATTTGTTTGATATTTCAGTCAATTCAGACTCTTGTTTTTAATACAGTTCATTCACGTCTGACCTTTGTCAAGTTAAAAGTACCTCTAAAAACTTAGTTAGCAAAGTCTGCCTTTGTGTAGAGTGAATCCAAAGGCTGTTTTTAGCAGTGATATGCAAAACTAAGATTGAAGAATTTTCTCTCTTTTAATACATGAGTTGGAATTTGATTTGAATTGCTCATGGCCCACAGAAACTTAAATTTGAATGACAGGAAGAAGAATTAATTGGATTGGAATTCAACACAGGGATTCTGTAAAGGAAGAGTTCTTTACACTGGGCACATCCATCCGTCCGTCCATCCATCCATCCATCCATCCATCCATCCATCCATCCATCCATCCATCCATCCATCCATCCATCCATCCATCCATCCATCCAACTTTCTATCTATCTATCTATCTATCTATCTATCTATCTATCTATCTATCTATCTATCTATCTATCTATCTATCTATCTATCTATCTATCTTTTCGAGTGATATCAGATTGTGTACATGTTTTTATTGTACTTACCCTGTAACTTCATGAAACAAGAGGGGAACAAACACCACTTTAATTTACAGCCCGCTGATTACCCTCCCTGCGTCTCAATTTGCATACTATCCATACTAAAATAGTATTCGAAAATAGAATTAGTAAGTCCCAAATTGTAGTATACTGAAAAGAGTATTCCGGTGCGGATCGATGCACACTCTTAACGGATGATATTGCCCACAACCCATTGCGAGTTGGACAAGGATTCAATTAGAACTACAAACGCAGATAAAATGTGTTAAAGCTACACTGTGTGATATTTTCCCCCATCTAGCTGTGTAAAGGTATATGACAATCCAGTGAATATTAGTTTCATCCATCCATCCATCCATCCATCCATCCATCCATCCATCCATCCATCCATCCATCCACCCACCAATACATCCATCCATCCATCCATCCATCCATCCAACTATCAATCAATCAATCTATCTATCTATCTATCTATCTATCTATCTATCTATCTATCTATCTATCTATCTATCTATCTATCTATCTATCTATCTATCTATCTATCTATCTATCTATCTATCTGTCTGTCTGTCTGTCTGCCATCCATCCATCCATCCATCCATCCATCCATCCATCCATGTCTGATTATATAATTTTGTTTGTCAATATATCTGTCTGTCTATATATCATTTTCTCATTCTCTCTGTAGACATGTTGTTTTTAAACTTTGAAAAATTATATTTTCTTACATTCAAATTTGAATTGCATTCTGTTTGCTACCACCCTTTAAGGAGTTTAACTGAAATATAAAAGGCCTTCAGCTTTAAACGGCACACAATCCTTGACACACACACACACACACACACACACACACACACACACACACACACACACACACACACACACACACACACACACACACACACATAAAAACGAGAGAGAGTCATATGCACACATCTCCTACCTGTCCATTCTTCTTGAGATCGGCCCACATGCTAGTTCCATCTCCACCCCTCATGAGCACGTGATAGGTGAAGAAGTAGATTCCAGGAAGAGGGCAGGTGAACTTGCCTGTGGTAGGCTCATAGTAATTCCCTACATTTGTTACCACATCATCAAACTTCAGTACTTCGCTCCCCTCATGCTGCTTGCGCAGACCAGCATAGAAGGCTATTTTGGGGCTGTAGAACGATGGGATGTATCCCCCTGGGCCTGGACCTGGAGGTCCAGGCGGACCTGGTTTTCCTGGTTCTCCAGGAGGCCCACGTGGGCCTGTGGGACCTGGTGGGCCTTGGTTTCCACGAAAACCTGACTTGCCTCCCCCTCTGCGTCCAGGGATGTCGTGAGGAGGAGGCGAAACAGGTGTCAACTCATTGGTGGGCGTTAAAGAGTCACAGACCATCTTACAGCTTCCAAGCATCTCATAATGCGTACCTCCGCCAGAACCACCTAGTTTGGTGCTGTGGACCAATAGCGGAATAGCGACCAGTAGCACCAGTACCATGGCCACACCCACTGCCGCGCCAATAACGCGCTTCCTGCGGCTGAGGCGTGAGGCAGCAATAGAGAGGAAGTCCTCCTCCCCTTTAGAAGAAACAGGCCCGGCCAGAATGAACTCTGGGAAGGAAAAGGGACTATGGTAAGACGGAAAGGTTAATGAGGGAGTCAAATACGATGAAACGTGGCTTCTGTCTCAGAAATAAACTAAAAAAGAAATAGTTTTTCGAAATGAAAAATCCACCTTCAGGAACAAACCAAATCTCCTTTATGGAACGATGTCTTAAAAGATGTTTGTGTTCAAACAGAAGTTTCGGTCTTTGCTGTTTTACCTTTTTTCTTGTATTCACTACATTAAAATCATAACAGGCATCACGTGCTCTAACCAGTACCTGATTGTCTGAGTGATACACATTGGACCCAGTTATCGCTATAAACAGCAATTCTGGAAGATCCAGTAGGTTTATATTGTCATATATATTGCTTGTCTGATATAAGCAACATGAGGGATTTGGTGTCTCAGAATTTTTGTCCGTGGATGAAGATTCTATCAGGTGATGTGGATGTGTATTTCTCAGGGGTTGCTGTGTGGTGGTTTTGTCTCCTTATAGATTGGTGGAGTGACAGCGGTGTGGCTCATTTTTCCATGAGAAGTTCAAGAAGCGTTCTGGAGAATTCCCAGATAAGTCCATATCCACTGCAGCATTTAAAAAAAAAACTCTACCCCTCCTCTCACAGAAGATGGCTGTGATTGTGATTCAAATTTATCAAAAACAATCCATGTTATATAATATTTTGTCTTTTTGTGACAATCTTAAACCTTCAAATGCTTAGCTTTAAGTCCTTCACTTGCAAACCTCTTACAAGCCTGATGGTAAATGGATTGTGAGATATAATTTTAAATCAGGCTCACGGCACTCGGGTTGATTTTCAATTCCTGCTGGTCTTCATCAAACTTCAGCTGAGTAACATTCAGGTCCCAAGATCAACCACCTCTGGCATCTTGACATGTTTCTCACTGAGTTGAAACATAAAAAGAACTAAATTAGATGAACCAGAAAACCTCTGAGAGAATTGAAGGGCTCCCCAGCTGTTGCTTATTACAATTGTCCAAAAAGGTTATTTATTTCTGTTCAATATTGAGCATTTTAAAGTTAAAACAAGTAGGCTACAATTTATGCACAATACATTTTGGTGACTTGCATATAGTTATATGTAACTAAATCATGCCATCAGAGTTTGAAGATTAGCCTACACACTAAGCTACATCACAGACACCTCTCCAAAACTACAAACAGTAGCCTGATAATCACATATTTCTTCATTTAAATAAATAGATAACAATCAATGTTGTATCAGCTGCTTGTTTCCAGGTCTTGTCCATTTACACTCAAATGTCACTTTAAACTTCTGAACAGCAAACCAACTATTTGTTTCCTGAAAGCATTTTTTTTTCGATTTCTGATGCAAATTAAAAGGCAAATTAATGAGACATTCTATAGAATTGTATATTAAAAGTTTATAAAACATTTCTGAAGAACAAATATCAACTGTAAAACAATTCTGCTTACCTTATAAGTTCCCAGAGAATCTGAAAATTGACCAGTAACTCCGCGCGACACAGCGCAGCTCCTCTCCTCTCCACTGCTCCAGCTCAGAATATGTCAGAGAGTCTCGTGCCTTCGGGTTTTTCTTTAACGGTCACTCTGCTCTGACTGTGGTCAGCTTGAAATATTTCTTGTCTTCTCCTTTTGTGCGTCTTCAAGTCAGTCCACTTTAAACACGCCTACTTATCGTTAAATATCGCCAGGACTATTGGCACCTGTAAAAAAAAAAATGTTTAGTAACCAGATTAGGCTACTATTTAAAAGTCCAATAGGGCAATTTCTTTGTTAAGATATCACCAAGAAGCAACAGTTTCTCACTTGTTCGATTTCTGTGAGGAAACGGCGCTTCCACCCGCGGGATGTCTGTCTCGCGCTCACCCCGCCCTCCATACAATTACGCGCTCGCGCTCACTCGCACCAGTCTCCGCAGATCAAGAAATCGATTTCCCGAGGAGATGTGCATCCTAATAGGGTTGCTGCCTACCCAATTAGTACTTATAAAAATAAGTCAGGTTATACTGGTGTGCTGTCACTAATAGCAGGAGTGAGGGGTGATTGCAGCTAGATATATAGGACCCACTGTAAATGCTAGCCTAGATGAAAAATGTATATTATTAACTGCTAAATTGCAACATATTTAGAGATTATAGTTTAGCATGTACCGGATGATGATGTATCATACAAAAGTTTTGCAAGAGTTACCTTACTATACCATAACCGTACCAAATTCAAACATTATTTGTAGCAGAAAATGTAATCAATATAAACAAAAAGAACACTATGTACACGTTTTAAATGCTTAATTTAAGTACCTTCGTACTAGTTTAAACGCACATAGCCTAATAATAGTGCAGCCAACAAGAGACAAGCATAGCATGTTGTGTCAAAATTGTGTGGTTAAATTCAACATAATGAATTGAATTAGTAGGAAATGAGGAGAAGAAGTGCATTAATTGAATGACTAAGAGAATGGACATGTCCTGTGGGCATTTTGCTAATGTATACTCAGTGGAGTCATTTAAAGTCCCCTGTAGCTAATGCATTTTATGTATTGCTCTCTACGTTGGACACATGATGGTAATTGATATGATTAGCCTTTTGCTTGACTACATTATCAAGCAGCTAATAAGGTGTTGCTAATGTTACACAAACCATATTCCATGTTCGCCACCTCAGAGTCAGACAGCTGTCTTCTAAAAATCAGTATCCTTAAAGGGTCATATGATGTGATTTCTTGTTTTCGTTTCTCTGAAGTGATGATAGCTGTTTGTTTATTTGTATTTGTATGTATCTGCAGAGTTAAAAAGCTAAAAATCTCCAACCCCCAAATATATTCTTTGTAAAAGTTAAGGCTCAACCACACCTTAAAACGCTTTGTTTAAACATACTCCCACAAAACACCACCCAAACGTATACGCAAAGAAAGAAGGCGTAACTTTTATTCTTGCTGTAGCTGTCCGCACCGCCATGTTGTTTTCGTTTTGAAAGCCAAACTAATTTGTTTGGCCTCCACAGAACAGTACAATCCAAATGTTCGACTGTGTGCTGTGCATTTCTCGGAGGACTGTTTCCAGTACCTGGGAGAGCACAAACTGATTCTAAAAAGTGGGGTAATTCCGTCTTTGCAAGTACAGTCTGGCGCTTCTGACTGACATACACAGCCTGTAAGTGTGAGTTTTGAGCAATATAGAGCATTGCTTGTTTTTCGTTTTAACAAATGCAAACTTGCCAATCTGTTCTGTTCTATGTTCTGGTCCAGTCGCACTGGCAACTTTAATCGATCAGCTTGGTCATCAGCATTTTCCGGAATAGATATCAGGCTCGAATTGATAAGGTAGGACTGACATTATCATCTGTCAATATGGCTTTGGGAGCTTATGTTCCAAATATGGTACATTTCCATCACACACCTAAGGTATTTTTGGGCCAATCACAATGCACTGGATTGCTGGCCAATCAGAGCACACCACGCTATTAAAATGATGAGCTTTACAAAAATCAACGCGTTTGGGAAAGGAAACGCATAGAGGGGCATAGAGGATTAACAGTAACATACAATATGTGTAAAATAATAATGTTTTACATTATTACATTAATGTTTTAAAACTGTGCAAATACTGCATTAAACCAAATACACAACTTTTATAGCCATCATATGACCCCTTTAAAAACGCTTTGAACAATTTAGAATGTCAGAGGAGAAAGGCATAGTCCATCGTAACATTATAATTTTCATCATATACATAATTCACCAGCTATATTGCTAAATTTACCAGATTTTTCCAACACTATCTCATATGAATATAACCTCACTCATATTAATTTGTATGATTTGTCAATGATGGTTAGGTTCAGGGGTGGGGTTTGAGGTTAGGTCACTTGTACGAAAGCATACAAATTGACCAATTTTTTTAATATGTACAATTGAGCAAAAATCGTACCAATTCGTATGAGTGAGGTTGTACAAATTCGTACGAACTAGCCACCTCGTAAAATATGAACAAATTGCCGGGAGATCGGGTTGGATTTTTCATATCAACAGAAAAATGTACTGATAACCTGACTTCTCTTTAGACTTCCCTGTAGTTCATGATATGCTAAAGCATGCCTTCATGTTGATACAAGAGTTAATTACAAGGTAGATTGTGACGTAAGAAACACCAGCAATGTCAAACCGAAATTTTGAGAATTTGCACATGGTTTGTCATATATAAATATAAATATATATAAAATTGAAATTAAAATTGTATTTTTACTATAGGGGGTCTTTAAAAATATATATTTTTATTGAATAAATAAATAAAAATAAAAATTTCACCCCTTTTTAAGCCCTCTCTCGCTTCACTGCATGTCCTTCAGGAGTCGATTGCCCTAAGTGCAGCACACACTTGCCATAGCGAACCTATCCTTCTACAATATATCAGCTTACCTAATAATGGCTGCTTAGGCGTCAGTACACTTACATAAATGAAAGTACATGAGATGTGTTCATTATACGGCTGTTAAAAAATTGGAAATCCTCTTTGCATTCATCTGGTGATGTTACGGAGGAGAAAAGGATGAGAAAGCTTGACAGAGGGAGAGAGAATGACAGTGTGTATAGGGTGAAAGACAGTTTAGCTGTGTCTGTTGTCAGTGTCTCTGTTTCTTTAGCCTTCAGAGCTCATTAGCAATGATAGACACATTGCTACTGACAACCTCCCCCACACACTTTAGCTTCCCATACTCTTTTCCTATCATCCCACTTTCACCATCATTTATATCTCTATCACCATCTCTGTGTGCCAGTCGCTATTATGTATTTTACTAAAGCATTTCTCCTTTTCTCTTTCATCATACTTTTTAAGTTTTAGCTCACACTGCTGGACAAACCAGTTATGGTTGTGTCTCCTAATGTACATCCTTGATAAGGAGGTCTTTGTCGCCAGTGGTTTTATTCTATTTAAAGGGTTCTATTTAAAAGTTTAATGTTAAAGTTAAAAGTCAACATTTATTCTATGTAAAGGGTTTCTTCATTGATTCATTGATCATTGATTTATATTTAAGTTCTGTGTTTTTGTCATTGTTGGTTTACTGATTATTGATGATACTGTCCTTGACAATTAATGCAAATGTTGGAACTAATTGTTGGTGTTTGTTAAACTTGACATGAGATGATATATATATTTTTGGTAGTGTTGTTAGGGGTTAACAGCTTATGACCCAGGACCAGTAGTGAAGAAATGAAGACAGAGTCAGGATTGCAATTAAATAAAAGAAAAATTTACTTAAGAATAGTTTGCAGTTTCAAAAGCAGAAGCCAGCTTCAAGTCTCACAAGGAGTTTGTAGGCCGCGCTCCCTCTCTCACTGTCTCGTTGCCTCGCCCTATCGTACATACAATTGTCCCAACAGTTATACCGTTTTCAAGGTCTATCCACGTCATTACTGCAATGTGGATGGTTCTGATTGGCTCAGAGACAATGCACAGTAATGGTAAATTTCCACTCAAGTCAGTTAATATGATGCACGTTTCCACTGACGTCTCACTTGTTGACGCTTTCACCCCAGAATTAGGCCCGTAGTGACCTTCCAGATCTGGAGCAGGCGCCAGCTTGCCCAGAACAACAAGTCCACCCATCTCTTAGGGTGCCCATTGTACACCATTCTGATCTGTAGCATAGAATATTGTGCACATACACAGATACACAGTCTCTCCAAGGTTGGAGCTGATTAAGCTCCAGTTCTAACCAGTTCTTACCAAAACATACTGATTTCAACATGTGCTTTCTTTTAGTGAGAGGGCCACACAGTAGTACAGGCAATATTCATCTTGAGTCTTTAGTGTTTCAGTAAAAGGAAATATAAAAGGAATAAAACATAATACATTAAATGAAAGACAAATCCATATTTCATATCTGGAAGCCGGGCTAAGTGAGCAAACGCTGTTACTGCACTCCTGACATGTTAGGGGTGTGTGATACCTCGAAAATCTAAACACACGACCTTGTTGCCATTGTTT
Source organism: Pseudorasbora parva (assembly GCF_024679245.1). Classification (NCBI taxonomy): domain Eukaryota; kingdom Metazoa; phylum Chordata; class Actinopteri; order Cypriniformes; family Gobionidae; genus Pseudorasbora; species Pseudorasbora parva. The sequence continues at coordinate 35,592,904 of NC_090183.1, read as the reverse complement.
AGTGACACATCACACATCTCTAGGCCAGACCCTCAGTCACTCCTCAGAGACCAAATATACACTTTAGAAAACAAGAAACTAAAACAAAATCATAACTGGATAGAATCATTATAATAATATAGGATAAATATTGATTAAAGTTTTGATTATGAAGTTAATTAGGATATAAATATATACAGGTATATTGAAGCGGCAGTGGATTTCAGAATCCCCCCTATAGTGTGATGTGATGTTTGACAAATTTTTCAATTGGATCAGTTGTTTCTGAGTTTAATAAAGCTCAGGTTTGCCATAACATTGTGGATAACATAATGGTAACAACCAATAGCTTTTGGCATCACTGACCCCAAATATTTCCGTGTGAAATATTGCAATGTACTTCAAAGTTTAAATAAGTGAAAATGATATTTCAGTGGTAAATTTTTAAAAATGTTTTATTAAAACGGAATGTGATGGTTTAAAAAGCAATATTAAAAGGTGTTTAAATTCAAATTGATTTAAAACATAGGACAGATTTAATTAGTTTTTTCACATTGATCAACACACATTAAAGGGGTGGTTCCGTGTTTTTTTTTCTAGGATTGGTTGTGTTTATGAGGCGCAGTATAACATGTCTTAATACTTTTTTAAATTTTTTTAAATGCTGTATTTTTCTTATATTTGACCTTTATTCCACACAGCTTTCTCCACTGTCTCTTCCTGCTTCTATGAAGCGATCCCTCTGAAAAACGCAATAGTCTTAGATTGGTTAGATGGCCAAATGTAGTTTCATGTATTTTTATTGGCTGAAGTGCCAAGCACAGGTTGTCCGGAAACACCACACCCCTTACCATTACGGGCAGAAGTCACATCTGTGGTGACTAGCAAGAGTTTATGATGTCACCAACCCAGGAAGAAGCTTGTTGTAGTCCAAACCGGCCGTTTTTGCAGGCAATAAACTGCCATAACTATAAAAGACAATATCTCCGTTTGCATTGAACTTTCAGCGCTGTAACTTTGCAGATACTGTTTATGATCAAGAAGCAACATTACACACTAACTAAAGTTAAAAAGTGAAATCACATGCAACCACCCCTTTAAAGCTATGAAACTTTTCCGTCCACTAGAGGTCGGCTATATTCAAAACAAAGGCGTTGTTTGATGATGCCAAGTTTGAGCGCAGAATCTTGAGACATGTGGTCTTCACCTCACAGCTGGTGGAAAAGAATCGGGATAGGACTCTGGAAGAAATCATGTTCATGTATGCGGTTATTAATGTTACTGTAGTCTGAAGCAGAGCAGGAATGAGTGTTGAGGAAGCTGAGCAAGGCCACTGGAGCAATTGTTGCGCAACACACGGCTCACGAGCAGCGGCACTTTTATTATGACAGGACACAGTCACCGGCGCCATTTCTGCTTTTCCTGCCAGGAGTATAAGGTAGCGCATCTCTGTTTATCATATTAGATTTAAGTGTGTTTAAAATTATGCTATGACATTACTATGTGCGATCGCTTAGTGGCTGCTGTGATACTTGTTGCACACTGCTAAAGTAAAGCATTTCTGCAAAATAAAACCGGAAGCCGAGGGTAATGCCGATATGACGCAACTGACAGGCGACTCCCTCAGACGTCCCGGTTCATGGGTTTTATCACAATTTAAAAATAGTTGGAAACATTTGAACTGAACAAAATATATAACACTGGCCTGGTGGTTTTTGGATATTTTACTGCAAAAATCTTACATAATGCACCTTTAAGAGTATATCAAATATGGTCAACAAAATTGCTGCTTGACATGCCAGAACCAATGAAGTTTAGACATAACCATCAAGCATTTAACAGTTGAGCTTCTCTTTACCATATTTGATCGTTCTATCTGCGCACTGATCAGTGTTTATGTAGTTAGAGTAATTGATGACAATTTTTTGGGGTGAACTATCCCTTTAAAGTCAGTTAATGGCTTCAAAACTATATGAAAATAGCACATGAGTAATGCAAAACTGAATTTGTCACTATTGCAAATTAAATTTGAGGGACGGTACTTAAGTTCTAGCTCTAGTTGCATTATTTGCAATTTAAAGACACTACCATTCAAATCTTGACAGACAAATGGTACTCATTTATACTTCTATTGATGGTTATCTGGAGTACAGGGGAAGAAGGCCAACCTAAAGCCTTGGAAGAGAAAAGACCGCCATCCTCCTGCTGCAGAGTGTGTCACCCCGTGTGTGTGCTATTATAACATCCTTTCTACACCATATCTTTATAGGCTTTATAGGTCTGCTTCTGTGTTTTAGCCTCAAATAATTGATTTTGGTGAATACATTGAGAGCTAATGCTGTAGGACCTATTTACAATTGTTTGTCTGCCTGTGTTTGTCTGTGAATGCCTGTCCATGTCTCCTCCTGCTTAATGCTCATTGGGGCAGGTCCAAAGAGGACGTGTCACCATATTGCTTCTTGATCAATAGAGCACCTCCCATGATGCACCTTGTCAACTTGTCACACTGTGGCAACTTGATGTGTCTGAGGTCACATTAGCATAACACACTCATGAGCAACTCAACTTGTGGGACATAAATCATTAAATATACAGGTCCTTCTCAAAAAATTAGCATATTGGTTATAGCATATAGTTATATATATTGGTTATAGCATATAGTTCATTATTTTCCATAATGTAATGATAAAAATTAAACTTTCATATATTTTAGATTCATTGTACACCAACTGAAATATTTCTGCTCTTTTATTGTTTTAATACTGATGATTTTGGCATTAAGTTCATGAAAATCCAAAAATCCAAAATCTCTAAAAACTAGCATATCATGAAAAGGTTCTCTAAACGACCTGAATCAACTAATTAACTCTAAACACCTGCAAAAGATACCTGAGGCTTTTAAAAACTCCCAGCCTGGTTCATTACTCAAAACAGCAATCATGTGTAAGACTGCCAACCTGACTGCTGTCCAGAAGGCATCATTGACACCCTCGAGCGAGAGGGTAAGACACAGAAAGAAATTTCTGAACGAATAGGCTGTTCCCAGAGTTCTGTATCAAGGTACCTCAGTGGAAGTCTGTGGGAAGGAAAAAGTGTGGCAAAAAACGCTGCACAACGAGAAGAGGTGACCGGACCCTGAGGAAGATTGTGGAGAAGGACCGATTCCAGACCTTGGGGGACCTGCAGAAGCAGTGGACTGAGTCTGGAGTAGAAACATCCAGAGCCACCGTGCACAGGCGTGTGCAGGAAATGGGCTACAGGTGCCGCATTCCCCAGGTCAAGCCACTTTTGGGCTACAGAGAAGCAGCACTGGACTGTTGCTCAGGGGTTTCAAAGTACTTTTTTCGGATGAAAGCTAATTTTGCATGTCATTCGGAAATCAAGGTGCCAGAGTCTGGAGGAAGACTGAGGAGAAGGAAATGCCAAAATGCCTGAAGTCCAGTGTCAAGTACCCACAGTCAGTGATGGTCTGGGGTGCCATGTCAGCTGCTGGTGTTGGTCCACTGTGTTTTATCAAGGGCAGGGTCAATGCAGCTAGCTATCAGGAGATTTTGGAGCACTTCATGCTTCCATCTGCTGAAAAACTGGAGATGAAGATTTCGTTTTTCAGCACGACCTGGCACCTGCTCACAGTGCCAAAACCACTGGTAAATGGTTTACTGACCATGGTATTACTGTGCTCAATTGGCCTGCCAACTCTCCTGACCTGAACCCCATAGAGAATCTGTGGGATATTGTGAAGAGTTGAGAGACGCAAGACCCAACACTCTGGATGAGCTTAAAGGGTTAGTTCACCCAAAAATGAAATTGATGTCATTAATGACTCACCCTAATGTCGTTCCACACCCGCAAGACCTTCGTTCATCATCTGAACTCAGTTTAAGATATTTTATATTTTAGTCCCAGAGCATATGCAGTCAATGCCCACTTCACTGTCCATGTCCACAAAGCTAATAAAAACATCACCAAAGTAGTCCATATGTGACATCAGTTGGTTGATTAGTTTAATTGTTGCTTTTCCCAGCAATATTAAATAATTTATTCAATCACAATTTTTAATTTATTATGTCAATGAGCATATGAACAATTTATGAACAATTCAAGTTGATGGTGATGATGTTTATATTGTAGCGAGGAATACATACAAACTCACATTTCCATCTGGTATTGCAGAAACATAAAGATCACATTAGTTTAATGAAGCTGAACTGAATGTATTCTATAATGTATTCTATAATGTTAAATAATATGTGTATGTATGTATGTATTCATGTGTGCAGTGTATGGTGTCTGAAGGAGAATAAGGAAGAGTAAGGGTAAGGGCAAAAGGGAGGCTGAGATTGTTGTGTGTGTGTGTGTGTGTGTGTGTGTGTGTGTGTGTGTGTGTGTGTGTGTGTGTGTGTGTGTGTGTGTGTGTGTGTGTGTGTATGTTTGTGGGTCTCTGATTGCTTGCTGATACAGGGTGACATGGTGCAGATTGACTCAGCCTGCTTTTCTAATTCTCTCTATTAATAAGCCGCAGCTTCCCACTGTTGCACCGGACTACATCTATTCATCTCAATTTGTCATCTGCCCCCCCCCCCCCCTCTCTTTCAGTATTTCTCCCCCTAAACACCTCTGCCCATCTCTCTCTCTCTCTCTTTTTTCCCATCATCTTCTGCATCACGTCCGATTCACCGGCCTCCTCTCCTATTCCAAATCTGTCCATTCCACCTGCCTCTTGTGTCCTTCTCAGCATTAAGATTGAGAAGGCCAGCATTCCTACATCTTAATTCTATTGAAATATGAAGGTTAGGTAAACAGTTGCACTTGAGTAAACAGAACTGGCATTCATACTAGGAAATTATTAAATTATCCAATTCAACTAGGAAATTATTCAATTACTCAGTCAGACGCATGCGTCAAAAAATTTCTCTTATAAAATTTCACAAGTTCACATTTTCATATGATCCTGAGGGAGATAAAGGCCAAAAAAGACTCACTTTTCATTTAGAACTCCATTAATTCACATTCGTCCATTTTTTACATCCTTTTTTTCATGAAAATGTTTTTGCCCCTTAAAGGTCCACTGAAATCAAAATGTTTGAAAGTTTTTTAGCTTTTAGTATGACTGTGTTAGCCTTAAAGTTATGAATAAGCTGGTATGTTCCAAAACTATGACAACATCTGCATTTAGGAGATATAAGCATTCAAAATGTACAGTCTCCCACTTCCTTTAAAACGAATCTCAGATTTTGGTGACATCATCAAAAGCCCGCCCCCTACACTGCTGAAGCTGAGCCTGAAATCGGTCAGTTGTTTACACACATTTACTAATTTCTACATGGTTAAAGGCACATAGCACACTATATATGTGATAGATTCAGTGTAAATATGCTTTCATTTGAGGCGAATAAAGTGTTTTCACGTTAGTTTCACGCACCGCCTCAGCGCACACACCTCAACAGCTCTGGTCTAAATTTAGACTACAGACATGAGAGCGCAGCGTGGATCATATGTGTCAGTCTGCGCTGACAACAAACATATCGACCCATTTGAATTCTGCATAGAATGCTGCATTTCAAAAGCGATATGGAGGAGATTATGATGGTAAACAGTTAGAGGAAACTGCTGGCTTTACCAAACAGAGAAAGGTCCGCTCTTGCGCTCTAGTCAAACTGTATATTAACGAAACGCTATTGGCTGTTTCAAAAAAGGGGAGGAGCTGCTAACAGCTGGAGCCGTTTCAGGGGAAATTACGTCAACACATTGACTAATGCGGCGTGTTCCAAAGCACTTCAGTGGGCCTTTAAAGCCACAATTCGTAGCTTGATGACGCCTTGATTTTGAAGAGCTTTTATTATGCCGCAGATGACCGCTTCTGCTTCTTCCGCTCATGCATTTGTGGGGTAATCGCTGTTTTATCATATGCTATTTAGTGCATTCGCTCTGCGGCTACTATTAGACACTTGTTGCACACTGCAGTAAGCTCGATATTAGGCATGGTAAAAACATGGTACTCGCGGTAAATCAAGAAAACAAGATTTAAACAATAAGACTAACTGTGTTGAGCTATAACAATGACTAGTTTTCTGCTGATGAATGTATTCAAACAGTTGCTCACCTGTCAAATAAAACACATAATATGTTAAAGCGTCTTTGGTGTGTCCATGGTTTCTACAAAATAAAACCGAAATCGAGGGTAACGTGGTATGATGTCATTGATATGCGACACACAGACACGGTCCATGTCCTGGTTAAAATTGCTTATTTCTCTGATTTTAAACATTCTTGGAAACATTTGTAATAATGTAAGTATACAAGTCAACAGACTATATAAGACTGTTCTAGTGGTTCTAGTATTATTTTAATCCAAAAATCTTACATATTGTGCCTTTAATGGCCAGGACAACCAGGATGCTATCTGATTTTAAAGCTGTATATCATTCTTCTGCCTTCTATTCACAATATTATTTATTACTCACAGCACTCTCTGCAAGTTAGAGTCTCACACCAGAGTCATCTTAAAAAAGACATCACAGTCAGAAATACACTGGGTTTCAATCTATAAATATTAGTGAATATGTTATGAAAGCAGCTGTCTTGCTCAAAAAGCTGTGCTTGAACACACCCAAAGGTCTACTGTCAAATAGCAGTAGTTTTGCGCATGTGTGTAAATATTTGTCTATATCAGCAGGTATCAATAGAGACTGTAAAGCTACATCACACAGAGTTGCATGGTGGGAAGGCACCTCCATCTTAAGAGGATCACCCTCTACTTTTCTGATACTGAAATTAATACTTGTTTTAATTTTGAATGATCAGGTAAGATGACATAACATTATAACAGCCTTGTCTGTACCGTCTTAACTCGCTTTTATCACTTTTCCTTTTATTGTAGTGCACTGACTCGTTCGCTGAACAGCCAGAGTTCTCTTTTTCACCAATTCTCAATTCAAAAAAAAAAAAAAAAAAAAAATTCAAAACATGCTGAATCGGCAAAAAAACCTGACTGCATATGACTAGATGAAATTTTAAGGAGTAAATACACAGCATGTTGAGCATGGTGTTGACTGATTCATATGACTAATTGATTTGTATGAAAGTAGGCCTATATTAAAAACACCACAGACATATAAACATTAAAAGTTTGATTTTCACCACAGGAGGGTCCACTAGAAAAATTATGAAAATGATAAGCAAAATTAAATTAGTTTGAATGTATGCATGGTTTTATATGTTGGTTTCATTTAAACCTCTTTTGGATTAAATTAAGTTTGGGTAAATTTGCCCTCCAAACCAAAACCATATGTTTGCTTTAGCTGTTTCTTGTGTTAAACAACAAAATCACATTATCATAAATTCAGACAAGGCCAAGGGTATTTCATGAATGTCAAGTTCGTAAAGTAATGTTTTTTTATGTTTAGACAATTTCATTACAATACTTGTCATCAAAAACAATAGTTGTATATATTTACATGTAGCCTACAACATTTACAATTTATATGTTTACAAAATATTTAACATTTTACAACTAAAATATACAGTGTGACAATATGTCTGTGTTATCACAAAAAGGTCACCATGTGTTCAATGAATTGTATCTTTTTTTCCTGCCTCACAATAATGGTCAAAATGTAAAAAAAACCTTTTTTTGCAAGGCTTTAATGTGTATGTGGAGAAACGGACTTGCATGCCATTCTCTGAACCCAGAATTATAATTGCCCCATAACACACACACACGCACGCACGCACGCACGCACGCACGCACGCACACACACACACACACACACACACACACACACACACACAGTCTAATGACTGATTGTCTAATTATGTTTATGATAATATCTAATATATTATATTCTGTGATTGTCAAAAAGGACCATGTACATTAACAGAAAAATACACAAATAAAGGAATACTCTCAATGCAAAAAAAATTATGACAGTAAACAAAAAGACCAAAAATATCACTGCAGAAGTAAAAAACAAACAAACAAACAAAAAACTGAAAAGATAAAAGAGGAATCTCCAAAGCATGACAAGGGATAGAAAGACAGCGGGGGAGAAGAGAAAACGAGGAAACATCCAGCAGGACTGACAAGAAAAAGAGAGACTACAAAACAATGATTCTTTGCCCTTAAGTTTCTTCAATTGTTAACACACACATACACACACGTCTCTTATGTGAGCAATTTATTTTAGATTATAGGCATTAGAAGTAATAGATTTTTTTTCTTTTTCATTATGAAAAAAGATGAGTTCATGTTGTCATTCAGAAAGTATTTTGTGCGATGCACAAACACTAAGCAGCTGCAAAAAAAATGTCAATGTAAATGACAACAAGAGAAGCCAGGCAGAGAGTCCAGCCAAATCTGAACTGTTTCATGATTGTGTCTCAGTCAGTGATCTCACTGCTGTGTAATGGCCAGCACAATAGTCTGTGCATTTGCTGGGTTTGGTGTTTCATTTGATGGCTTATATTGATTTTGAAGGAAGAGAATGTTTTTGAGTAAACCATAAAGCGTTTTATAATGGAAGTCGGAAATTTGTAAAAATTGATGTGTAGTTTGAGATTGTTTATGGTATTCAAAATGCATGTCTGAAAGGGTCATGTCAAGCAGATTCAATTACTGGTATGACCAACATAATCTGAACTGAATCAGATGCACTGTTAGGATGCATTTTTATGGAAATATGATAATTTAGTTATCATAGCTTCTGAACTCTCTGGTCCAGGTTGCTGTATGTACGTGGGAGTCTAAGGTGTTTTAATTAATGCATCTAATTTAAGACATCATTCAAAGAACTCCCACCTTCCCTTTCTCTTCTTCTACTCTCTTTCTGTCTCTGTCACCCCCTGCCCAATTTATTATTAACGAGTGTTGTCTGTCTCGTTAGTGTTCAGAACACAGCACTGAACAAAACCAGACGCACCAGGCTAACCTCAGATAATTGCCGTCTTTCTCTTTCTCTCTACATTCCACCATTCTCTTTCTCTCCATCGTTTTTCTGACACCTGCACTTCAACTTTCATTGTTAACCAACCACTATGAGCATAACTGGCCTGTTTCATACCCCAACATGCTTATGAATCCATCCAATAATTAATGGGCTGCAACTCTGTGTGCCACAGAAATAGTGCCCTGCATGGCAGAGGCAAGTTTGGCTCTTGTTTAGAGTATCATGTCAGTCTGTGTATTAGAAGTAAGGGATTTTCAGTCGCTTTTTATACATATCAGTAGGTGATGACAAAATACTGTATAAATTATTAGTTAAATCATTCTTTCAATTTGTTCATCCATAGTCTGGAACCGCATACCCTCGAGTAGGTATACTGTAAAAACATTTTGGTTGGTTTTGTTGGTTTAACTTTAAAAAGTAAGTAACCTGGTTGCCTTAAAATTTTGAGTTTATTGAAATTAAAAATTTGAGTTGATACAATGAAGTAAATTTGTTTAATAAATAGAAATCAAAATATTTTTGTATCTGAATCACATTAAAAAATGTGATAAATCATGAAAATAGCACAATTTGACGTTTCACTGCGTCATCAGAAATAAAACACACAATTACCCAATATGCTTACAAAATCTTTTAATAATATTTTAATAATGGTTGTCGAATCTCAAAAAATGTTCATTGTATTAACTCAAAATTGTAATTTCAATGAACTCAAAATTTTAAGGCAACCAGGTAATTTTTTTTCTAAATAATTTTTTACAGTGTACTTATTTTGAATAAGTAATTACTTCAGGACCGCTAACGGGCCCCAATATACTCATGGCGAAGTTCTTTTTCGTTCTTTGTTTAGGGGTAAAATGAAGTTCGAAATACCTGACCAGCGACACTGTTAGTGAAAATCTGAGGCCGTACACACTACTAAAGGCAGATGAATGTTAGATTAATACATATTAGATGAATTTGTATGTGCTGTGCTTTCAATAACAAAATCACACAACAAAATTGAGAAAGCAGCAAGCACTCAAAATTTGGCACTCGAATAAAATCACGTCACGTTTATTTATATATCACCTCATACAATATATTGCTTAAAGGGAACACACAGTTTCTGCCAATCTGATGTTAATCTTGAATTCCTACAGAGAAGTAATGCATCCTTCATATCTCCAGAGTATTTAGTTTTATCATAATTATAATAGATAGATATGCTGTAGACTGGGTAAACCAAGCCTGATCTCCTGGCGATTAGAGTCTGGAAACCTGTACATTCATTTCTACTGCTTCTGTTACACTTTTGCGGGAACCAGTCACAGACTGGCTTATCCACCGGGCGCGCTATTGGCGAGTTTAACATGATGATGGATAGAGAAGGGATGGGTCGTTGCCTGTTGATCACACCTCTTGTAGTCTGATTGGTTGAAGGACTATCCAATTGCATACGGAGTCATTTGAATTATGCTTGCTTATCACGCCTCTTGTGAAGTAGAAAATACAGAGCAGACTCCACAGACCAATGTTCAATTTTAAATGGGTACAAACGCTGTACCGATTCTTTCCGACAACATCCAAACTCGTGCAGCCATGCAGTTGGTGGAGAATGCATGCACACACACACATCATGTCATTATCCCTGGATAACTTTTGATTCAATATGTTGTCCACACACAAAATGTTTAATGTTAATTTTTTATAAATTCCCTTTATTAAAAAACACTGATTTTCTCTAAACTTTTCCACAGACCCCCCTATCACTTCCTTGTGGCCAGTTTGAAAACCTCTGTCTAGGCTTTACAATATTTTTGGTAAATATAGTAAAACAGTACGCTACAGAGTAAAAATCCTCCCTGGAAATAAATCAGGATAATTAGGTAAATAAAAAAATAAATACAAGAAGGTATCTCCTGTGTAAGTGTGCAGCCTCTCAATAGCTAAGGGTGCTCTTTTTGTGAGCTAGTTAAACAAGTGTGGTTGCGGACTCTGGCTGTTGAGATAATTGCCCTCTTTTGCAATGATACTGCCTCGGTAAATAGAAAATAAATGTAAAAGGGCAAACAGCTCCTGGGTCCTAGGAAACCGTTCTCTCAAAAACACGCATTTCCCTCCCGCTGACTCATTGAAATTCTACACAGTCTTCTGTAGTGCTGTTAGGAACATCTTTCAGAGCCAATTAGTTACTCATGTCTCTCTCTTTCACTCTCTGGCTTCATACATTTCCAGTCTTTCCGAACCACAGAGATGTTCATGGTGGCTTTCCAAAACCAACATATTACTATTGTAGTTTAATTCATAATGTTGTTCTGAAAGATCCCTAACCCAAGACCAACATTTCTAAACAAAACTTCTACTAGTTTTTAAATGGTTAGTTTACCCAAAAATAAAAAATTATGTCATTAATTACTTGCCCTAATGTCGTTTGATGCCTGTAAGACCTGTAAGTCATTTTTAGAACACTAAAACTATTCTCTTTACTTCATAAAATTATTGTTGAACCACTGTAGTGAGATGGATTTGTACGTGAGAGGAGATGTAACGACGTCTTTAGTACCTTTTATGGGTCTTGAGCGAGGGAATTTCATTGTGTCCAATGGAGGCCTTTCTGGGCCTTCGGATTTTAACAAAAATGAGGCATGAGGGTAAGTAATTAATAACAGAATTTTCATTTTTAAGCGAACTAACCCTTTAAGCTACATCCACCAAATTCTGCACAAATTCATGCTCATGAAACCATCCAATAATTAATGGGCTGCAACAATGGGAAATAGTGCCCCGCATGGCAGAGGCAAGTTTGGCTCTTGTTTAGACTCAGAATTGATTGCAACAGAGTCTGACATGAGCATGTAACTAAGCGAATTACTTTAATATCATGTCAGTCTGTGTATTAGAAGTAAGGGATTTTCAGTCGCTTTTTTAAAGGTTACATACATATCAGTAGGTGATGACAAAATTCTGTATAAATTATTAGTTTAATCATTTTTTCGATTTGTTGCATGAGGGTGAGTAATTAATGACAGAATTTCCATTTTTAGGTGAACTAACCCTTTAAGCTACAGCCACCAAATTCTGCACAGTGCTATAAGTTTTATAACTGATTATAACTCAGGTTTTGGATCTTATTGTCTGTAATACACTACAACTTTTACCCAGATTTTTGCCCAGATTCACTTTCTAGCAAGACCTAGACCACTGAACCAGCAAGAGTCAATGCAAGTTGCCAAAAAATATAAAGTAATGTAAAATAAAGACTATGAAAACAAATATAGGCTAGTGAATGTATTTATAGGCTATGTTGTGCATTATAAGTAAAAGGGTTTAAAATACATTCTAAACTTAAAAACAACTGATTACTTACTATTTATTTTAAAGCAGAAATTAAAACAACTAAACAAAAAAATTATAATAAACTAAATCAAAAGCACAAAATGCACCTTGTATGAGGTGCACCTTGTGCAAAATAGGTGCAAAAAGCACATTGTATGAGGTGAGAACACATTCAGTCCTGTTGTAGTATCCTAATTACATTATGATGTTATGCTGTCTGACTGTTTTCATAAATTTGATTACTCGTATACTCATGTATATTTTTAAACCTACACTTATTTTCAAATAAAATTAAAATAATAATAAATAAATAAATAAATAAATAAATAAATAAATAAATAAATAAATAAATAAATAAATAAATAAATAAATTAAATAAAATAAAATAATTGCGCTCCGTCTGTTTGATGCGCATGCGCCCAATGCTGGTCGTTCATCGATGTCAGTGAAGTTTAACAAGACTCGCCTGTTGTCAGAATATGCCAAATGGAATATGGGAAATACTCACGGGACTTTCTAACAATTACAGATAAGGATATAACCATAAAATGTAAGTTATGCGCTGAGGAAAACACAGACTGTCATTGGCATTAAACATCACACGCATCTGTCAAAGCACGACAGGGCAAGACTGCTTGATTTAGTTTGAAGCGCTTTCAAATATAAGGCATGCTAACTTACTTGTATTTCGTAGGCTACGCCTTAGATAATGTAACGTTACCTTTCCTTACCATAGTTTTGTCCAAAGAAATGTGTTTTTTACAACAGCAAAAGGACGTGACTAGTTGATGTTTTCCCAAGCACAGGGCACAGACGCAACTAATCAATAATTAAATTATTTGTTTACAATATTCGATTTTTATCGATTAGTTGTTGCAAGCCCTACAACACAGTGCAAAGGCCAGCATGGCACGTTTCTGCTTTGAGCGTTTCTAACGGTTATATTACAGATATTTTTTCCCAGAGATTATTTTAGAGAGCATTCAGGTTATGTTCATAAAACTTGGCACAGTACTTTGGCCTATTTCTTTAAACTGATTATGAAAACAACAAAAACAACAACAACAACAAAAATCCCATAAATAAATGAATGCTCAAATTTACGCATAGCTGATGGATTATCAACTTGAATCTAGAATCCACTATCAGACTTCTAAATCACCTTTGCATCTGTCATAGCAGCATATTTGTAACTACACAACAAATAACCATGCCTTTGCAATCGACACACACATTGTGTCTTCATGTTTTCTGGGCACTTTCCATGAACATAATGATTTTTATATTTTTAACAAACTATATCCCCTAAACTTACCCATCAAAGAAAACCTTCTGTACTTTTACATTAAAAAAAAACCCTTTGACATTTAGTCTGATTTATACGTTTCCTCATGGGTATCAAACGTTTCCCCACACGGACAGGGATTTCAGATATTTTCATCTTTGTGGGGACATTTTATTCTCATAATTTAGGGTTTATGGACCACACACATGCACATAGATCTTAAACAGTTCAGTCAATATAAAGCATATTTAACCTTAAAGACTTAAATAATATTAACTTTCAGGTAAGGATTTGTTAAGCCAAAATCAAAGATTCGATTTTCTTTCCCTTCAGTAGTAAAGTGTAGAAAGTACTGGTTGAGAATGGAAAGACTGAGTGTGCAAGAGAAAGCAAGAAGTGAAACGCTCTGTTGGATAGACAGTCTCTGCAGACTGGGAAGAAGGATCAGAGAAAGATAGTGGAGGAAGAAAGGAGCAGATTGTGTCAGTAGCTTTACCCCTTGAATGTGAATGCATGCAGGAGCCTTCACTTAACAGGAGGATCTGTCATACCGTGTTTGTGGCGTGTTTGCATGCGTGTGAGAATCAGACGCTGTTGACAGGGCATCTTACGAAGCTTGATGGTATTGACAGAAATCACTGCCTGAAAATAATACAGCGGACATTTCAACACGTGGGCCTGCCCTTGTCCACAATGACAAGATGAAATATCACTGAGGACTGTATTGTGTGTGTGTGTGTGTGTGTGTTAGAGCATGACAGTTCTCCTAACTTGACAACATGTGGTGCTTTAATTATAAGTAGCAGGAACATCAGACATTCAGATTAATTAATAAGAGTTTAAAATTCACACTAATCACACTCAAGTCAACATGAGTCAAACATTTTTTTTCTGTTTTATGTTGACATTTACTAGCCTAGAAATCTAGACGCACCCTAGCGGCAGCAAATTTAATTTGCCCGCGAGTGTCGTCTAGTCTCAATACCCTTCTGAGCTGTGTTCGCCTAACTCTTGTTTTGAATGTTCGGTAAGCAGCTCCTACGTCATATAAACCGACCAATCAGGTTGTGACCGTCTCCCTATGCCTTTGGTTCGGTAACTTTAGGTTCGCTATTAAAAATGCCAGTGTGAATGCTAAGCGGTCCAGGACTATATCTTTTGTTTTTGTTTTTTGGTCCGGACCAAACAAACCAAACTAACCGAACTACAAGTGTGAACGCACCCTTAAATTGCTGTTGACCAGCTTGCACGAGCCTTCCATGAGTCGGTGGGCAGGGCAACTGAATTAGACGTGCTGTAGAGGCGGTGTTTCGTCGTGCACTGACGTCAGTATGAAGCACAGGGCCGTTGGCTGAGCCTGTTGTCTATAAAAGCTTTTCTTTTACTAACAAGAAGGTTTTCAGCTCTGAAACTTACAGGGTATTCTTATATTACCATGACCCTTTTATATATCAAAAGCTCAAAGGAAAGTTGATTCCTCAATTCATCACCCATTTAAAAATGCATTCTGCTTATTTCAAAGCTAAAAGACTTTGACACTGAAGACTGGAGTAATGATGCTGAAAATTTAGCTTTGCATCACAGGAATAAATTATATTTTAAAATGGAAAATTGTAGTTATTTTAGCAAGTTATTAAAAAAAAATTAAATTGTAATACTATTTCAAAATATATCTGACTGTATTTTTTTATTAAATAAATGCAGCCTTGGTGACTTTTAAAAACACAAGATAAAATTATTATATAATAAAATTATTATAATTTATATTAAATTATTATATTATAAGGGAATGGTTAGGGTTTAGGGGGTGATTTTGGATTCAACCCTGGAGAAAGACAGATGACGTTAAACGATTAAGATTTTCTTCACTAATCAGCGATTTCTAAATGAAAAATGAGAAATCTAGCCGAAATTTTTCCATGCATTAATCTAAAATAAACAAAAAAGTATAAAAGGGCTGTTTGATCTTCTCTTTATTCCATTACAAATAGTAAATTAAATGATCAGATGGTGCTCCGTTTGACTTTTCTGACATCCTTTACTCTTCCCTGATGATGACCTCTGGCCTACTTTCTGTAAGATCTAAATTTCTGCGGTTTGAATTTTAGAATATTGAATTTGATGATCTGAATTTCTTCGTCATCTGAAATCTTGAATCTGTATTTTCAAAAACTGAACATTTGCATTCTATTAATTAAACAAAATGCTGTTTGAAAATACATGTCTATACAATTCAATTTCAACATAAAAACATTTCAGATGTGTTCAAATGTTCTATATTCAACATTTAAAAAATTCAAATTCAACATTAGCCAAAAATGTAAAATGCAACATTAGCCCTGTTTCCACCAAAATTACCCGGAACAATTTGTACCAGGAACCTTTTTTACAGGAACTTTTCTCCCCCCAGACCTGAAACTGCGTTTCCACCGTGATCTAAAGTTCCTTGAAGATTAGGCAAATTAGTCCTGTGATGTAGGACTGCACGCGACTGCTCCTCCAAGTCAGTGACGGACAGTAATCATTTTTGCGCGACACTAGCCACGTTTATAAGCACACTTTTTTTGTCATTCCGATTGAAAGATTTAGTGGACTGTTTACATGATACGTATCTAAACCGATCTGCTTTTTACATGTGCTGACTTTCAATCGCAATCATTTTGTGACATGCAGTTTGTCTGCCGCATCAAAAATGTCAACGCCGTTTTCTCCAGCAGCTGAATGTGTTAACTGTAGCCATAGCAACTCTTAACGGCCACCAGGACTAATACAGTATTATATAAGCTATTTATTTGTTGTAAAGTGTAATAATCATCTCGGAAAAAAAATTCTTCTGTCAGGCGCAGTTAAAGTAAAAACTGCCTGGGGCAATATACGCCGTGTCATTATTTCAACATTATCTTCATAACTTACGAAATAAAAAGTTTACCCCTCAGACAAATAAACTTTCCTCTCTTTTCAACATTAGCATGGCGCGCGCTGTCCAACATGTAAGGATGCACACTTCAAAGTAATCGGTCAGGCCGTTTACATGGTGAAAAATAGACTGTAAAAAAAGAAAAACTAATATGGAAGAGATTCAAGCTGTGCTGCTTTTGCTGGTTATGTATAGGTTTACTAAAGAGGTAATTAACAACGACAGAAAAGAGCAGCATATTCAGAAGGGCTTGTAAAGCTAGATTTAAAATGACAATGTATATTATTATCATTGAACGGACAATAAACGTGAGATGGCTGAGACGAACACGCGCCTTCAGACAGAGCGCAAGACTGATATTTACTGAACGCAGAACGAACCTCGCAAAAGACTTTTAAAAATGCCAGTTGAAATAAAATGCTGCGTGAGCTAAACCAATCAGCATGTTCAGCGCCCAAGTCCCGCCCTCGAAAGTTCCTGAACTTTGAAAAAGTACTACCTCACGAGTAGGTCCGTTTGGAGGGGGAAATATTTACCCGGAACTTCATTCAGACCCTGGTTCCTGCGGTTAAAACACACCGAGTACCACACCAAAGTTCCTGGTTCCTGCGTAAATATCCTGCGGTGGAAACGCGGCTATAATATTCAATTTTGTTAGATTACACTTGTTAATAATTCAGATTTATACAATTTAAATTAAGATAATTTTGTCATATTTCTAGCTCCATACCTTACTGAAGTGCGCATGTTTTATAGGTGAAAAAAAAAACGAAAACAGAGCAGATTTAAATGCATCCAGCAGAGTGAGCTAGCGTTTTGCATGAAATAAGGACATATCACAAAAGCAGACTCTTTTAAGACGCAGAAAATTGTAAAGATGTACTCATCTCATGCAGCAAAAGTACAAGAGGTTCAGTCAAAACGCTGCATCTTTGCATGAGAGCTAATATGAGGCGTAAATCTCTCACTGACACGGTGCACGCTTTATTTAACATCACAACTGACAAAACATTTTAAAATCTCAGTCAGATACGGACATTATTGTTTGACATCACTACAAGGAAATAACCCAGTTTATTAATAAAGTCTTGTAAACGCGGTTTAATTTTTACTGCTTTGCATGTAAACGGGGAAAACTGCACTGTAAAAAAAATTGGTTGGTTTTTTGTTGGTTTAACTTTAAAAAGTAAGTTACCTGGTTGCCTTCATTTTGAGTTAATTGAATTTAAAAATTTGAGTTGATACAATGAAGGAATTAAAAAAAAAAATAGAAACTCAAAATTTTATTGTATCTGAACCACATAAAACATTTAATAAATCATTTGGCATGTTTCACTGCGTCATCAGAAATAAAACACAATTACCCAATATGCTTACAAAATATTTTAATAATATTTTAATAAAGGTTGTCGAATCTCAAAAAATGTTCATTGTATTAACTCAAAATTTTAATTTTAATGAACTCAAAATTTTAAGGCAACCAGGTAACTTTTTTCTAAATATTTTTTTACAGTGTGGTTATTTTAATAAGCTGATATTTGTGAGTTATCAGCTTACTGGTATGGATGTAAACTCATTGTTGTCAAAGAGGACTTGTAAAAAGGCAAATATTTACTTGAATTGCAAAGTCAGTGAGACTTGGTGTGCCCTTTATCTTCATCGGTTAATTTGGCAGCAGCTGCTTGATGTCTTCAACTGATGCTGATTTCATGGAAGGAAGTGGCCTTTCCTGGCCACACAAGGGAAAATGTTTGTTTTTAGAAGAGCTATAGAGTCTCTCTCTCTTCTTCTCCGTCATGCTCCCTTGCTTCTGCTCTTAAGGTCACGGTTTGTACCCACCGTCACTGACTGTCACTCCATTTCTCTCTTTCTTTCTCACTGTTTCTCTTTCCACCTCTACCCTCCCCCATCTCTCTCTGGCCCTCTGTCAGCCATTTCAAAAACGGCTTTGAAAGAAATAGAGAGAAAAAAAGACAGAGGAAAGGGAAAGAGAAGGGAAAGAATCAGACAGAAGAAAGGGAACAGAGACAGAAACGTCAAAATATTTACCATCATTCCGTCAGAATTCCTGTAAGGAAACATCAGTTCATTCAACATCACGCTTTAGTAAATGTACGTTTGTCTGTGTGTGTCATAGTTTGTGTAAGAGAGCCAACAGCTAAACTGTAGCGAATAATTCAGTACGAATTACAAAGATCAATCTCGGTCTGTGGTCTCTCTGTGATCTATGTACAATGCTAGTTTCTCATGGCAAAGAGATTTTTTCTTCAAACTCTTGACACCCAAAACTTTCCTGATGTTCATTCAAACAATATCCAAAATACTTCAGCAGAATCCAAATAACAGGCTATTAAATGTCAATGCTCACTACACCTATACAACACTTCGATTTTGCATTGAACATCAAATGACGAACCAAAACAGCTCAGAAATGGTTAATTGTATTAAAAGAATCCTTAAAACCGTCCATTTAAATGTATGAATTGATTGTTTTTTATTAAAAATATTATATATAATATATAATATTTACAACTAAGTTACTCAACAAAACTCAACAGGTTTGTTTTATAGTTTGAGTGTTTATTTTACCAGTAATTCATAGAGCAAAACTCAATGTGGTTGACACAAACCATGTTTAAACTCATATTAAATGTAGTCTGGGTCATATTTTATTTTACCTTTTGTAAATTTGTTCCTGGTTTTTGAGGTTGTTCCTGGTTTTGACAACCTGTCCGTGTTGCTATCTGCCTAATTTGGTTATCTGCCTGTGACATGATTTTACGCCAAAATACTGTCAGTCTGAAACAAAATATATGGAAAATGGTTTTCTCTCCTCTTTTAAAAGTAAGTCTTTTTTATTTTAGCTTACCATACTAACTACGTATAATTAATATGGATAGTTGCATTTAATTATTGGCATTTTTTTATTATTTTCCTGTCATCAAGGTGCTGATTTTCAAGATTATGCAAATATATTATTAGTTTAGTCTTAGAAACATGCAACGAAACACAAAATATTTCATTTTCAATGCACACCATGCACCTCTCCATTTTCGTGATTATATTTTTCTATTGTTTGATACTTTTACTTTTTTTATTCTTCTCTCTCCGTCTGTCTCTGTGTGATCCCTCTCCCTGGACCTGCTGTGGTGCGTTCAAGCGGTCCACCGCCACGCACTAACGAACTTCCAACATCTTGTCCTGTCACGGCAATTACACACACACACACACAAACACACACATGCACACGGTGTTTACATTGACATTAATACACATATTCCCAGCGCCCTACATGTACACCCTGCCCAAATGAAGGCCTGCATATAATATAGTAAGGTGTGTGTATGCAATATCATTAACATTAGCTGTCACAGTAGATTTAAATCAAGCACTGAATAAGGGGTATAGGATCGGGGAGACCAAGATTGGTCGGCTCCTGGAGTTTGGTCATTTCTGGTTCATAATTGATGCTGTCAGTGTCATAAAATGTAACATCCGAATGTTTGCTCTTTTGACCCACACTTATTGATTCGTTTAAGTCTTTAAAAGACTAAACCTGCTGAAGCAAGGACTTTCAGTTTTTTAATTAAAACAAAATTAGATACAATGTTACAGATTTTTTAGCCCCAAGATGTTTATATTTAATTAATATAAAGGTGCAATTATGTAGTATTTTTGCAGTAAAATATCCAAAAACCACTAGGCCAGTGTTATATATTTTGTTCAGTTAAGTACTTACAATATCCCAAATGTTTCCAACTTCTGTATTTGTAAATTGTGAGAAAATTGCTATTTTAACCAAGGACCCAGCATATCTGAGCAAAGCGCCTGAGGGAGTCGCCTGTCAATTGCGTCAAATCTGCGTTACCCTCAGTTTTATTTTGCATTTTAAGCCGGGTGCACACTGTGCGATTTTAGCCACGATTTGGCCGTCTGAGACAAATTTAGCAAATCCTAAAAGATTCCTCTGATCCTAGGCTAAAATCTGACGTCTTTGGTCGTTAGTTTGACATGTTCACCGGCAGCCGATTAATGAGCGCTGTGATCAAATTTTACCTCCGACGAAATTCTCTCCTACGACGACAGTCAAATATCGCCGTTTTTCAAGACAAACTATGACCAAAACGAGAGCTAGAGATTTCTTTGTAGCCAGCATTTCAGTCCTGCGTGTAATGCAGCTCACTGTTACCGAACGCGTCATTCATTGATTATATAAAACTCCGGACAAGTTTTCTTGCGCGCGTCCGTTTTTAGCACGCCTTCACTATCGTGCAGTCTGACATTAATGGCAACTGAGATCTTACAGTGTGACATGGCTTACATCGGGGATCATGCTCGTACAGTCTGACAAGGGACATTCGCAAAGGATTTTGAAAAATCGCACAGTGTGCAGGACCCATTACTCTTAGCAGTGTGAACAAGTTTCAAGCAGCCGCTGAGCGACCGCACAGAGTAATGTCATAACATCATTTTCATGTATCTAATATGATAAACAGAGCTGCATTACCTCATACTCATGACCGGAAAAGCGGAAATGGCGCCTGCGACTGTGTCCCCTCCCGTCATAATAAAAGTCCCAATGCTTGCGAG
Source organism: Pseudorasbora parva (assembly GCF_024679245.1). Classification (NCBI taxonomy): domain Eukaryota; kingdom Metazoa; phylum Chordata; class Actinopteri; order Cypriniformes; family Gobionidae; genus Pseudorasbora; species Pseudorasbora parva. The sequence goes on along the minus strand of NC_090183.1, from coordinate 35,571,870 downwards.
GCGTGTGTTGTTCATCTCATTAACAATCGCCCCAGCAGCCTTGCTCAGCTCCCTCAACACTCTGTCCTGCTCTGCTTCATACGACAGTAATGTTAATAACCGCATCCATGAACATGATTTATATCCTATCCCACTCCTATCCCGATTCTTTTCCACTGTCTGTAAGGTGAAGACCACATGTCCCAAGATGCTTTGCTCAAACTTGGCGTCATCAAACTATGCCTTTGTTTTGAATAGGCCGCCTTAAGCAGACGGGAAAGTTGCATAGTGCTCCTTTAATTTAAGATTTGGTTTTAGGCTTGGTTGGGGTCTATTGTAAAAAATAATTATTATTTATTTTCCTTGAATTAGTTTGACATTCCGCTTAAAATGTTCAACAATTTGAATCTTTCTGCAGATTACATAACCAGTAGGTCGCAACAAGTGATGGTCTTTAAAGTCAACATGAAATCAAAATTTATTTGTGCACATTATTATTATTTCTTTAAAATTCATGTACCTTCTTAAAAGTGCCTTGCCACACAAAACCATGTTTACTTGTATTTTTTGAAATATATTAGTTTCATATGTGTTTGTTATGTTGTGAATATGAAAATGAACTGCTACCTCCTCTGTCAGCTCTAGCCACTGAAAAGAAATAAGCAGACAAATCAGGCCATTTACAAAAGCTGGTCAGTCTGACGGGTGTGGCCTGAGTTCATTACTATTCATGAGCTTTCTCAGTTGAGACCATGTCCACAGAATTCGTCTAGCTCAGTAGTTTTCATATACTGCAAGGATGGCTGAACGTCATATATACATAGCAATGTACCTGAAGAAGCCATTTCTGCAGCGATTCCAGACGATAGTAAACAAAGTTCCTCTACTTGTTGCGCTGGGTAAAGGATGCTGATAGCCAGGCTCTCATTGGCTAGCTGTTAGCCAATCAGAGTCAAGCAGCTTTGCTCATTAAATATTAATTCCTGTCTTCCTGCAAGCTTTCTATACCATGCTAAAATGGCTTAAAACAAGTAACCAAGGCATTTTTCAGAGTCCATGGTAGAACTTCAGACATTACCCCAAAAGTAGTGAAATACATGTGACTTTTAATCAAAATTACTTCCTCTACCTCTTGCAGCGACATCTGTTCTTTGATGATGCGTTTACTGGCGTGAGGGCGGGACAACCACATGACATTCACATGACATGACAATGACCCAATCTATTCCCACTGGATAAAATCAAGTCCTGCCCTACATTTTTGTTCACGTTCGAGAAGATATTTCACTTATATAAATGCCTAGCCTGACAAGTCAGACCCACATCAAGATCTCACCATTGACAGGGCTCAATCCGAGGGGCGGGATAAACGGTTGTCTTACAAACTCCCTCTGCACGCGATAGGATAGTGCTACAACCAAGCGGCAACCTCCCGCGATCTCTCTTGAAGCCAATACGGAAGTAATGTAAACTTTAATTCCTCAACTGGCCACTATAGACAGGCTCCAGAAGGGAGCAGAATTTCATTGAGCCCCATGTTAAAATTCTCAACTTTACAGTAGCAAAAAAACATGTTTACAGCCTGGTATAAACTGTGGTTTTGGCCTATAAGGCTAATTTTGAGCTTCATGACAACTGTGAGGGGGGTGAATTTTTTTTATAACTCATTTGTTTACGTTTATAAAGCCTTAAAGTTCTGCATAATTAAGGGCGTGGTTACAGGTGGATAGCCATTTATCTGCCGTCTATAGTCATTGCGTCACCTAAGCTCCGCCCACATCCCGCCTTTTTGCCCATTTTCTGTTATCTGGGAGTGACACGCGATGACTCTCTCACAAGATGGCAACGGCCATCTCGAGTTTCAGCTTGAGTAGAGCGCAGTCTCGGGAGTAGCCCCCCGTCCTGCGAGGGGCGATGGGGGTATGTGGCAAGCAGTGGCGAGTGATAATGAGAGGCAGCTGCGCGCCACACCGGTCTCGTCGCACGGCGGAGTGATAGGAGTATAAAAGGAGGAGCGAAGACAGTGGAAGATGAGAGAGGACCAGGCCTGGCCTTTACGTTGATTTTTGTTTACGTTTTGTTATGTGTGTGCGGGCAGTCATCCCGCGCTACTTTCGTTTTGTTTATTTTTATTTTATATTAAAAATGTTTGAACGTTCGCCGGTTCCCGCCTCCTTCCTTCCCATCTACGAACTGTGTTACAATTAGATTAAATAATAATGTAAGTGTTGGATCATTGGATGAAAAATATATATAAAGCGGTTCAAAAGTTGACTTATATCTAACCAAGATGCTATCACAGAGAGGCATGAAATCCCTCTCCAGAACTTTTTCAATAACTGTTCCTGGTTTTGTACGCACAAAACTTACAAAAGAATCTCACTTCATTCAAAACACAGGTAAAAACTAATCTCTTCCATTATTACTTAAACGTGCAGTATGCAACTTTTGGCCACTAGGGATCACTCATTCAAAATAATAACAACTGACGTACTTTGATGATGTCGGGAAAGTGCGTGGGCTCATGGGAGTTGTTGTCATTATTGCCACTGTCAACCAGCGAATCTGGCATCTCCAGCAGAAAACATGCTCACTGACAAGGTAATTGATTGTTATATTACATCTCTATTATTGTTAAGTTTAGTTACGGCTTTTCACTTTATGTAATGTCAATCTAATGAAATAGCAGCAAGCTACCGTTACTTAACAAACTTATCAGTAACGTTAGATAATGTGCGAGACAGAATGTTGTGCGGGCGGTCGCTATGTCAACATACCTATAAGTTGGTAGCAAGGTTATTATAGTTTTGCTTTTTTAAATTAGTTTTTATTTTATTATCGTTTTCAATTTTGCTACAAATTTCAGTTTAGTTTTAGTTAGTTTTACAAATGGTTTTGCTAGTTTTAGTTTAGTTTTTATTTTGCAAAGACATTTCTATTTAGTTTTTATTTATTTAGTTTCAGTTTTAGTTTTAGTAATTATAGTTTAGCAGAGTAACCATAATAAAGTGTAGAGACCAAATCAAGGTTTTTAATTTCAGCAAAGTTTAATTAACAGATTAGAGTTTAATCTTACTAAACATCCTTAAGTGAAATAACTTGATAAACGAGCATTATTGTTTAAACCCAGGACGGTCTTACAAAACATGCAGTAAAGTTGGGTCTTCACCTTTGAGCAAAAAAGCTTGAGTCAAACTATGACCTATACAGGATCTATCTTAAAGAACAAAATAGATGCAACGTAAAATATAAAAGTAAAAATGATAAATTCCAGACAAACTCACTCATAACAGATGAAATATTGTTAAACAATTAAAAGCTTATTTTAATTTCTTCAGTAGTACAATGTAGGCTAGCAGTGTCTACACACTGTTTTGCTCTGTGTGTGTGTGTGTGTGTGTGTGTGTGTGTGTGTGTGTGTGTGTGTGTGTGTGTGTGTGTGTGTGTGTGTGTGTGTACATGTTTTTCTAGCCTGGTGAGGACTTCAAACTGAATGCACACAGACTCGTGTCACCGTGGGGACCTAAATTGAGGTCCCCATGGGTACAAAAGCTTATAAATCATACATAATGAGTTCTTTTGAAAATGTAAAAATGTAGAAAGTTTCCTGTGATGGGTAGGTTTAGGGGCAGGGGCAGTGTAGGGGGATAGAAAATATGGTTTGTATGGTATAAAAACTGTCTATATGGCAAGTCCCCACAAAGATAGCGCACCAGACATGTGTGTGTGCGTGTGTGTGTGTGTGTGTGTGTGTTTGTGTGTGTGTGTGTGTGTGTGTTTGTTGTGCAATAATTGTAAAGGGGACCAATGTCCTCACTTATCTAGTAAAATATTATGATACCTGACTAGTAAGGACATTTGACTGGTCCTCACTAGTTAAAAAGGCTTATAAATCGGCCAAAACATGTTTTTATTTAAATCTATTGTTTTGCACGTTCTTGGGATGGGTAGGTTTAGGGATAGGGATTGAGTTAGGAGATATAAAATATCATTAACCTGATATAAAATCAATGGAAGTCCATGCAATGTCCTCACTTATATAGTGAAACAAACCTGTGTGTGTGTGTGTGTGTCCTGGCATTCCCTACTTTGTGGGGAAATGTCTCCACACAGATAATAATATTATTAGTAGTAAATGATTATGATAACACCTTTGAGCCTTTCAATATTATGCAAACATGAAATCTCAAACGCACAGTAGGCTAGTAACGTTATTTGCTAATATAGCTGCTGACTTTTGCGCCTGCGTCTCTCGTCACGTAAGAAACGGCATTCTAAAGCAGTGAGCTTAAAAGAAGTTCAACGTGCAGGTGCATCTCATTACCTTGTGTTATTTCCCCTTTCACTGCCACGGACGCATTGATTCTTTGTGAACTCCCGTTTAGGACTGGCGATGTGTTGCCTGTCTGCACGGTCTGCACGCGTCCGTCAGGACAGCGGTTAATCTCCTCAGCTCACTTGACGCGCAGTAGCGCAATAGACACTCCCTCAACCGCCACAGTCAGATTTTCCACCACATTAAAGAGAGCTTATTAACAACGAAAACGAATATTTATTTTTGCTAATTATTATTTTATTTCAGTTAGATTTTTAGTAAGAGTAGTTAGTTTCGTTTAGTTTTAGTTTTTTATTTATTCAGATTTTTAAATTTTATTTCAGTTTACGAAAATGTTTTTTGACCAATAGTTTTAGTCTTAGTTTCAGTTTTCGTTTACGAAAATAACCTTGGTTGGTAGGCTATGTTGACATATTAACCACGCATCATAATTTGAGTTACTCAAATTATAGATATATTGACATGGCATCCGCGATTGTCGAACATTATGTATATCAACTGTTCAATAAGGAAATAAATTTCAATTTAGTTTATCATTACCAACATAAAACATAGTAAATGAGAGAACCAGCACCAGCAATACGTTGTTCATTGGAACACGCGCTGTGTCGCTCCCCACGTTCATCAATCATTCTAATAAACATTATTTTGGAACTCAGAGATATATGAATAAGTAGATCATTATTAAATCAATATTATATGTAGCTAGTATTAACATATGATAAAAGTGACGGTCACCTTATATTAATTGACCAAGATAGTGGCATATTACCTTATGAAGCTAACGTTACTTTCTCCAGCTACATATAAAACCAATAATAGCTAGTCCATCTGCGTTTTACACATGACATCATCGTGTCACCAAATATACGGATAGAAATATACTTTTGAATCAGTTTTTAAAAAAAATAGCTGTTTCAGTCTCCAAAAACACAGAATCCGCCTGTTTGAAAAGCCGATACAATACAAAATGTATACGTATTCAGCTAAACTCGTCTCAATGTTGTCAAGATCGCTATGCAATATGCAAACATACAGCATGTTATGATTATATGATTATTATGTTAGCTGAATGGTTACTTAAATGACCTGTTTATTAAAACGCAAGCGAGATCAGCATCTCTCTGCAGTCCGAGCTTGTCACGAAGATTTCGCCATCTTTCAAAGGCTTCTCCAAGGTTTACACGTCTCTTGCTTCTTCTACTGTCCCAAAATCTTCTCGGGTCATTTTTTTCACCCTTACGTTTGCGCTTTGTTGAGCTGGCAAAACGTACAGGCAAAGAGTAGTCATGATCCATTATCATACAGACTTTTTTATACGGGGGTTCCCCTTATACTGTCTGTCAGTGTTCCTCTTTGAGTTTGGCGGTTCCGCCGAGTTCTGCAGGAAGCAAGACGCAAACGTGGATATGACGTGAAAGACTGGCGACATAACGGAAATAAAGACACGGTCCGTGTCTTCGAATTAAAATATTAATTTCTCTGGATTTAGAAGTTAATTGGAACTGTTGGGATAATGTAAACACACAACTTTAAAAAATATATAACATAGATATAGTGATCTTTTATATTTTTAATGCTGAAACATTACATATTGTGCCTTTAATCTTATCATAAAAAAATTCAAAATCTAACTCTTCCTCTTCTATTTTTCTCTTTCCCCTCCCTATTCTAATTTTTGCTACTCTGAGTAACATCCAAATCTTTGTATTTGGGGCATTTTTTTGCGTTTCTTCGCCTCTTCATGACCAATCGCTTCCTGTACTCCTCAGTTGTAAGTCACTTTGGATAAAAGCTTCTGCTAAATGCATAAATGTAAATGTAAATTGTATATAGTTACAGTCTTTATTATGCACATAAATGGATTAATGTGAACATATTTAGACAGGTTGCGAACCCTGTTTTGTTTTTAGGCAGTTGAATTTTTCCAGTCCAGTACAAACGTTACTGGGCAACAAGGACAGTCCTCTATAGGCTAGATCCATTTAACAACACTCAGTCCAACAAGTCCGAGTCCTTTTGAAGGATGCAGCCACTCAATCACTCAGTCAATTATTCATTCCCTCAACTCAGTCATTGAATCCCTCACTCAAGCGATTCCAAAACATACAGATTAATTCAGATATGCATGCATCTACTACGAGAGTTGTTTGGAATTATTTTCATTGTCAAAGAAAAAATATACAATTGATCCGATAATACTGTCTAGAATGAAGGTTGCTTATCTTTAACTTTTTGTATTATATTTACATTCTTGTATTTTTGTATAAAAACTATTTCACACAACCGTAGTGTTGTGAATTATAATAAAAAGACTGTGTGTTAAGTGGTGTTATTTGACTATTAATAGTGAACATCCTTTGATCACAATAATTCAGTGTCAGTAAAGAAAACTGTTAATTCTATACTATTACTACTATAGACCTACGGTATAAGGAATAGGCGGATAAAGAGACTATCATCCCAGTGATATTATAAAGAGTCAGAGATAATTAAGACTCAAATTTTAATAAAATATACTTAATCATTTATAGCTTAGCTGACTAAAGCAGACCCAGGGCCAGACACATATACACACCGCTGCATGTATTATTTAGTCATATTTCTTTGACCAATTGCTCCTGAGTAGACAAACAGACAAAAACACACTTCAGTGCTTCTGTTATTGGCTTAGGAGACACACGCGGTTCTCCTGAACGTGTGTGGGCATGCAGTCTCACTTTTGGATGGATGGATTGATGGAAATTAAACCTTTTAATAGCGTAGTATTAATGTTTCTGTAAAAAATAAATATAGATTTTAAAGGCACAGACAAGCAATTGCTCATAGCTTGAAGAGAATAAACTAAACAACTAATGTTTGAGTATAGAATGCAAAGAGATAATACACAGGTGAATCAACATGTATTTATAAATTCAAAAACACATTATGAATATGTACATCACAGTCATACCAAATTGATCTGTCACAAACTTAAAGCAACTGCAAAACTGTCCTTCTCTCTTTAGTCTGAGACATAAATTAAATGTAAGAAGAAAACAAACAGTCTACCAGGGAGAGAGAAATAAAATAAAGTGAGGGAGAAGAGGAGCGCCAAAGAGACTCAAGGGATGGTTAGGATTTATGGTTCAGTAGATGAACTCACGATCAGATAATTCAAAAGTTAATCGCTTTCCATAACTCTCTTGCACATAATCTTGCTCATCTTTTATCAATGACAACACCAAATACCAGAATAAACTGCACCTCACGCACTTGCATCCACACGCACCGCTTGTTTATGAGAAGAAATGATGGCCATTAAAAAGTTTGCTTTCCATCATGAAATAGCAGCAGTTTGGTGAACAGTTACGCTTAGACAGTCCTGCACTGAGTCTTAGAAATGTAATGGGGGTCAGGGATGCAACAAGATCTTCAGAGACTGTCAGGTCTTCATGTTTTAAACCAGTGCAGAAGATTTATATGCTGCTTTATGTCTGAAGAGATGTTATTAATATCTAACTAATGTAATTAATGTAGTTTGCTGTTAACAGTCAATATCATCACTGAAAAATTCTGTATGTTATTTTAAAAATAGAGCTGCGCAACTGAATCTCTTTACACTCCGGAACCATGCAGGCTGTGGTATTTGAAATATGCTCTTGAATGTTTGTCTGTCAAGTTGCAGTCAATACCCACTGGGGTGGATTGAGACATGGGGAGTTGAAAGCTGCTAGCAGTCAGTTCAAGCCAGGACTTATAACCCGATACTCTTTATTAGCTAAGGTAAATTACTCTTACCTAGTTTATGCTTCTTCAGATTACTTTTTGAAACCTTTGATGCTGAGAACATGTTCCTATATGCATTGACATCATCTTTTGCCTAGCCTGAAAAAGGTAGCGGGCAAACTTAAAGCGGGTTTAGCTCATGAATATTAATTAGGTAATACTACAAATTGACTTGTGCACTTATTATCCCATATGGTTCCAAGAATGTTTAAATTCAGAGAAATAAGCTATTTTAATCAGGTAATGGACCTTGGGCCTGTCAATGACATCATACCCATGTTACCCATGATTTCCTTTTTTATTGTATTTCGTAGAAACCATGGAAACACCAAAGACGCTTTAATATATTGTGTGTTTTATTAGACAGGTGAGCAACTGTTAGGATACAAACATTGACAGAAAACTAATTGTTATATCTCATCACACTTAGTCTTATTGTTTAAATCTTGTTTTCTTGATTTACCGTGAGTAGGCCTACAATGTTTTACCATGCCTAATATTGACTAATATTGAATAACTTACTGCAGTGTCTCATAGTAGCTGCCAAGCGAATGCTCAGAGTAGCATTGTAACAACAGTTTCAAGAGAATCAAATGTATCAAATATGCATTGATGGAAAGAGTACTGAAAAAGCGTACTCAAGTAGAAGTACTGTTACTTGTCAAAAAAATGTAGTTCTAGTAGAGTAAAAGTACCTGTCCTAAATACTACTCAAAGTAGGAGTAAAAAGTAGCTCTTTTAAAAGTACTCAAGCGTAGTGAGTAGTGAGTATTATGCTATGAATGTTATTCCACCTTATACCCTGCAAATTAAAAAGTAGCTTACTATTCTCAGTAAGAACAAAGAAAAAATAAGAAAAAAAAAACATGAGATCACCAACAGTATTTTAATATTTCTTTGACTATTTATTTTTATTTTTGACTGCTAGCACAAAAAATACAGCCATGTAATATTTCAGAAAGCAACCAAATAATCTGGTAACATTTATGACAACCATTCTGTAGAGGTTTTCTTGCAGTTAATTAAAAAAGGTTGCAAAATGTACGTTTTGCACAAAAAAGACGCATTCATTGTTTTCTCTGTAAAAAGAATACACTTAAGAAATCAGAATCGAGTAACTCACAATTTTCACCGCTGATTATTTTTTCTTGCAATTAAAATATAAACCTGATTTAAATATACTGATGACTACAATTTTAAATTGCCATGTGAGACCACATTACATTAAAATATGCACTTCAATAAGCTGACAGAAAGCAGGTTTAATGCGTTTAAATGTTAAACGAAATCGATGTAAGGGACAAAAATCTAGCCGTGACAAATGCCTAATGCACTTTGAAGCCTGGCAAACAATCAAGCTTAAATAAAGTGTTTCCAGTAGATGGCACCGCGAGCTTGTGCAGCGCTAACACAATACGTACCATTTATGTGTGTGTAGGCCTATTAGAAAATCTAATATTCTGCTGCGGTTAATTTTTAGTAATTGTTTAAGGCAATTGAAAGTAATTAAAGTAATTGTTCACGATGTCAGTCCTCATACAGTAACCAGCAACAACCCCCCTTTCATAAAGCGCACGTGCCTCTCACTCTAGGCTGGTCGCTTTGGTTGATTTGACGGGAGTCACGCATGGAGACTGATTATTCGTCTCAGCCAATCTCTTTGATGGGAAAAAATGAGGCAGGTTTAGGGAAAATTGAGAATGTCGTCACGACACCGCGCCCCGCCACGTTCCGCCATTTTGGGAGGATGGTCTGCCAGGTATTGGATTTTCGGACAGAGACTGGAGAAGAGATATTCTGATGATTACCATGTACATAATTTTTCAAACTCAATGGAACATGAAGTTTTAATCCACCCCAGCCGATCTGAGAAAGCAGCTGCTGGTAGCCATTATTTCACCACAGGGTGTCAGTCATCGTCTTACTAGTGCTGCGATGCTGGAGTGTGTTGACATCTGATGAACACAATCCTTTATTTATTTGTATTAAACATTTTGAAACAATTTTTCATTGTCAATAATTGTATTCTATTTAATTTATATGTTAATGCCAAAATGATTAATATTCTTAGTAACTTAGGCCTATAGTTGACTGTCATTTTCCTCTAACGTTATATGTACGTACTGAGCATTTAGTCTACTTAAGACTGGACTAAAAGCACCACCGCACACAAGCGTTCCTTTTTATTAGTTAAATTCATTTAGAAATGTAAACTTGTCATCAGGTATAAAATATGGTCAGTATGAGAAAAACACTGTTAATGAGAGGACGAGCACTAGATTGTTGCAGGATAGTGGGGAGATATATTTATTTATTATTTAGAATGCACAAAAAATATATAGAAACATTTCAGGAACGTGCAAGGTAGTAAGTTAAAGCGTCTAACGTTAGGTCTCTGTTCCATTCTGCTGCAGGCAGCTCCTATGGATTGACGTTTTTGATATCATCCAGCTCCTCTAAATACATCTGCCTGGCGCTGGTAGCAATTTCTCCCTGTAGTTGACCTCCATTTCTTTTTATTTTCCATTTTAAAATTTCTCTGTTTAAACGACGTGATAATTCCTCGAGCCATCTTTCCTGCTTCGATCTCTGTATCACTCTTACAGTGTTGCCCCTGGCAACCGATAGCGTCGGATCCCAAAATGGTGGATGGGCCCAAACACCGCCCAATTTGTCACGTGACAGGAAGCTACCATGACGTATGTCCTCATTCTCAATAGCGCAGTAAAAGTACCGATCCAGCACTTAAATTGTACTCAAGTAAAAGTAAGAGTACGCTGTTTTTTAAACAATTCCTGAGGAAAAACTACTCAATTACAGTAACAAGAGTATTGGTAATTCATTACTTTACACCACTGCAAATATGATAAAACAGTGCTGTGTTAAGCTACATAAGCATGGGCGGAAGATACAGGAGCAGTCGTCTGCGGCAAAATTAAAGGTCTGTGAATACCAGGTGTATTGATGTAAATATGTATTGATAGTTGTAGTGTTTGTTAATTTCCGAAAGTCCAAACTGAAATTTAAATGTATTTATAACATTAAAACTAGAAATATATACGTTTAAATATGATTTCAATAGCATTACTCGATTATGAAAATGGTTTCTTATTATACAGTGATTTGAAGGAGCAATAATTATTTTCTGATCAATTCACTTGATTAAATGATCTTGCATCTTCACCTTGAATATGACAAAAACATAGGGCCACTTTATGGCATGAAGTGGTGAAGATTATTAATAATGTTCTTTCTCTTTTCACAACAAAATAGTTGCTGTTTTAATAATTGCTTTTATCTTTCAAATCGATGTAGTTCCACTTTCCATAACCCTAATTTTGTGGAATATTAGCAATATGAGCCATCAGAAAAACTTGCTTGTACATTGGGTCACCTGCATGAGTTAGACATTCAGAAACAAAGGACATAAAACAAACAAACATTTAAAGAAGTTTATCAAATGTAACAGCTAGCACCACGCTGAAACACCAGAAATGTTCTTGGGTGTAGGCTAAATGCATGCTTGTTAGTGGCAAGATAAAAAGAATGGAAAGATGGAAAAATGGAGGAGTGAGGGGATTTGTTGCTGTAATTGAATAGATTTTGCTTGTTACCACACAGTTGTTAGGTGTCAAACTGGGAAACATTGTGTGTGTGTGTGTGTGTGTGTGTGTGTGTGTGTGTGTGTGTGTGTGTGTGTGTGTGTGTGTGTGTGTGTGTGTGTGTGTGTGTGTGTGTGTGTGTGTGTGTGTGTGTGTGTGTGTGTGTTAGCATGACAGTTACCACATATCCTTATGGGCGAAGTAGCGTGTTTGTGTTCATGTTTTTCTTTCCTGGTGGGGACTTCAACCTGAATGCACACTGACTCATGGGGAGTCACTGTAGGGACCTAAATTGAGGTCCCCATGAGGAAACAAGCTTATAAATAATGTATTTATTTTTATTTTTTGTGAAAATGTAAAAATGCAGAAAGGTTTGTGTGATGGGTAGGTTTAGGGTTAGGGATATTGTAAGGACGATATAATATACAGTTTTTACAGTATAAAAAAAAAAACATTACACCTATTGAGAGTCCCCACACAAATACAGTGAACCAGGTGTGTGTGCGTGTGTGTGTGTGTGTGTGTGTGTGTGTGTGTGTGTGTGTGTGTGTGTGTGTGTGTGTGTGTGTGTGTGTGTGTGTGTGTGTGTGTGTGTGTGTGTGGTGTGTGTGTGTGTACAATGTCTGTAAGAAAGAGAACAAGAATTTGATAAAGCACATGAAAAAAACAATCTGACCACACAGTGCTGTCCTTCTCAGCAAATGTCATTAATAGGTTTTGTTTTTATAGCACCTTTCCAAAAAGGGTTGAATGCTGAAGGTGAACTACAACTATAGGTAGGCCTGTCTGCTGAAGGAGTTCACAGTGTATCCATGTATTTTGTAGTAGTTGCTGTGGGAGTAAACCTCACTCCTCTGATCTCAAGAGACGCTCTAGCAATACTTTAGCCTCCTTAGAGTGTCCGACTCTCATGCCGGTGAACCGGGATTCAAGTCCTGCTTAGAGTGGACGGTTCAAACAGGAGGGATTGCAATGGTGCCGTGACCCGGATGGGAGTGAGGTTTAGGGGTGAGTTAGGGCTGCACGATTTGGGGAAAATATATAATTGCGATTATTCTGGGTAAAATTGCGATTGCGATTTAAAATGCAATTATTGTTATTATAATTTTTTACAAATGAAAAGTGTGTGTATATAACATTTTGTGTTTATATATTAATGTGACTAATAATAATAATTATGATTATTATTACTGCTAAAAATATTTTTAAAAATAAGAAATATTACCATTACAATAACATTTTCATAATTACAAATAAAAAAGAGTACGTCAGAATAAATATAACAATATAATACTAATACTAATTATTATTATTATTTTTGTAATATTTTACAGAAAACTTATTTTACACACACAAAAAAAAACTGCTGGGTTACCTAATATGCAGACAGCCTATGACTAAAAAACATTAGAAAGGTCTAAGCCTAAGGAGTTATTCTTAAAGTCTGTCTTTAATATGAAATATGAACCTCTTGTGCATCCACTGTGGGGGAAAAAAACTCCTGTACATTGAAGAAAAACATGGATTGTCCAACAAATGTATAATTTTTAAAGTTTATTAAATTTTAAAATGTATTAAGCACTATTTTCTTATTATTGATGACCCAAAAGTTTTTAATTCACACTGAAAGCCAGAGGGCGCCCTCGAGCGGAAAACGCCACATTCGCCTCAGAGAAGTAATTGACCTTAGTTTTCAGGAAATCCATGATGTGAAGCTAATGCTGTAAACAGAAGATAGAGACGCTTTGATTAAACATGACGACAATAAACACGACTGCAGCAAAATATGGTGTATTTGAGTTCTTCAAGCCATCAAGGATATTTTCATAATAATAAAGTGTATAATAATGCAGTGCTGATTGACATAGAATGCTATAAAATAACGCATCGTCTGCCTCACTCTGATGAGAAGCCACATCAGCTCACACACACTCGACTGAGGATATGAAGTGAGGTAAAACATGTTATTAAATGTTGTCTTTTGTTGAACAGGTTTATGAACGCTTCACTAGTTTGTGAAGATGTTTGACTCCTGTTGCTCTTTCAAACGCACGTTATAAGCGACTCAAACTCGCAGTCTTTCAGACGGAGCAGCGTTTACTCCTGATCACAGAGCAGCTCTTCGCTAACACACTGGGCATTTATTTATTTAATAAAAATCGCAGCCTTTGAGCTTTCATAATCGCACACAAGCCAAATCGCGATTGCGGTGTGATTTCGATTAATTGTGCAGCCCTAGGGTGAGTGTAACTGAAACCAGCTAGTAGTTGCTGTGCAAGTAAACCTCACTCCTCTGATCTCAAGAGATGCTCTAGCGACTGGTGCTAGGGGTTGCATCCTTCTTATTAGAGTGTCCAACTTTCATGCCGACAGACCCAGGTTCATGTCCCGCTTAGAGTGGGTGGTTTGAATAGGTGAGGTTAGACAAAGGCGATGTCTACATTAATCCGAATACAAACTGTGATTTTGTTTCAAAACATTCTCAGTCCACTCTTGGCTAAAGTGTTGCTGGACCTAAACTGAGGTCACCCTTGAGGAAACAGAATTATTATTTTTTTAATGTAAAATTGCATAAAGTTTTTTGTGATGGGTATGTTTAGGTGGAGGGTTTTTGTAAGGAGATATAATATTTGTACAGTATAAAAAATTAAGTCCACACACAAACATAGGGAACCAGACGTGTGTGTGTGTGTGTGTGTGTGTGTGTGTGTGTGTGTGTGTGTGTGTGTGTGTGTGTGTGTGTGTGTGTGTGTGTGTGTGTGTGTGTGTGTGTGTGTGTGTGTGTGTGTGTGTGTGTGTGTGTGTGTGTGTGTGTGTGTGTACAATGTCTCCAAGAAAGAGAACAAGAATCTGAAAAAGCAATCCGACCACACAGTGCTGTCCTTCTCAGCAAGTATCATTAATAGGTTTTGTTTTTATTGCACCTTTCCAAAAAAGGTTTAATGCTGAAGGTGAACTATATTGAGGTATTTATTGTGCACAATTCCTCCGGATCTGATCAATGCGGTGTCCTCGAGGTGACTCATGAGCTTACCATCAGCTGTCTTTTTAGTAGGCTACAAATGCTAAAGGGATATTTCAGCCAAAAATGAAAATTCTATCATTTTCTCACCCTCATGTCTTCCCAAACCTGTATGGCAGTATTTTCTTAATCTCTCTTCTACCTTTTTTTAGGTAGGCTTTTTCACCCCCAATCCAATTCCTGTGTATAACATTCTTCTGACAACCTTGGACAGTCTTTCATGGGTTGGTGCTCAGTACAGCTTCTGAAGCTCATATAGGGAGTTGGAGACAGCATGTGTTCAGTCTAGCTCTCAGAGAGAACAATGATGTCATTAAGGTATACTTGACAGCAGACACGGTGAGGTCTCGCTATTACCCAACTTCTTCTATCATAGTTGCCCTATGCTGATTGGAGAAAGGGGCAGCTTTGAAGGAAACATGAGAACCAGTCCATCCCTGGAAAACACTGTGCTACATTTTACTGAAAGTATTAGGACAGGGGTGTCAAACGTAGTTTCTAGGAGGCCATAGCCCGCAGAGTTTAGTTTTAACCTTAATTAAACACCCCTTATCCAGCTAATCAAGTTCTTCCGGCTTAAAAAAGAAAAAAAACTAAAGGTAGGCCTGTCTGCTAGAGGAGGGTTCGAACTAAACTCTAGGACTGTGGTCCTGAGTTTGACACCCCCACTAGGGTGAATGTGGTTGTCAGGGTGTTGCCATGCAGTTTTAATGATGTTTTGTGTGGTTGCAAGGGGTGAGTGTAATAGAGGCCAGCTAGTAGTTTCTGTGCGAGTAAACCTCACTCCTTTGATCTCAAGACGCTCTAGCACCTGACGTTTGGGGTTTGTAGCCTTCTTGTTAGAGTGTCCAACTTTCATGCTGTCAGACCCAAAAAGCTTTATTTTCGTTAATAAAAATGCTGTCTCAGTGTGGCCGGAACGCCTGACAAAATTTCAGTGTTTAAAAAATCGTGTACCTGTAGCCTGGCTCCACCCTCCTAACCACTTCCACTCAATTTTCATTTTCCATTAGTACTCTGTCCGGGATTGCGTTATATTCTCTGGTTTTCTCCGGTCAAATTTTAACCAGTCCAATCAGTGAACAGAGGGAGTGGCTGAGAACAATGATGTTGATGTCCTGTGCTAGTTTGAGATGACATACGTCACGAGACACAACCAAACTTTAGCAATTAGTTATGGCAGATCCAGAGTGGCTCTGGGCAGATCCAATAGTTTTAAACTTCAACAGAGTACCTGTCTTTAAGGAGGTTAACGCTAGTCAAAGGAGGGTGGCCAGACTCTCTGTACAAATGTAATGTACGAGAGTCTGTTAGGACCAGGCTACTGTGTACCCAGCCCCATCACATAAACACCCTCCATTCCATTTCCTACACGGCCACACACACATTCATTTGATATGCAACACAAAGTGTGAGCGCGTGTTTATGCGTGTGCATTCTCAAGTGTGTGTGCTTTAAATGTCAAGGGTGTGTAGGTTTAGCATTTCATTTAGCATACAATTAAAAACAGGAAGAGCGGGTAAAGAGAGAAAGATCACAGAAGAAGGGAAGTTGGGAGAGGGCAAGTCACTGAAAATAAAGGTAGTGGGTGGTGGTGGTGGAGGAGGACAACACAAAAATTTATTGAGAAGATAAATGGAGAAAAAGAGAGATGGTGAAAAGGCTAAAGAGAAATTAAAAGTGGGGGAATGAATCAAGTGAGAATAGCAGACATGATAAATAAATATATTAGCTGGAAGAGGTAATATAAATACAGTTTGAGTTATACATCAGAGAGAGGGAAAGATTGGGAAATATAAAAAGGGATTTAAAGAGTCTCAGATATTCCTATAAAATGTAGCCTACCGCACGCAGTCCATTATAACAGTGTAGCACTTTTGTGTGTGTGTGTGTGTGTGTGTGTGTGTGTGTGTGTGTGTGTTATTGGGGGGGGGGGGGGAGTAGCAAGTGAATATCTGTTTCCACCCACTGGTAAAAAATGGTATTGCAGTTTAAAACTGGATTTTTAATTTTTTTTATTTTTTATAGCTTATGGTTGGTATAATGTGGTTGTGCTTGTGACATCACAAAATTAAGACATAGCTCATGAATATTAATTTGATTATTCACAAACAAAATAGCATAACCTGTTACTATTCTAGAGATCCTGCCTGTTGCGAAGTATTGTTTTTTATTTCAAGTTCAAAATGGAAAATAATAATAAAAATAAGAGTATAAATGTCAAAAAAATGTATACAAAATTCAGTAAGGAGGTGCATTTATAATTACATATGGCATCGGTATAAGGCTCAATAAAGGATTTTTTCAGATTTTTTCTTTTCACAAGCCCCATTATCAGTGTGTGTCAGAAAGAGACACACTGATACTAAAGTTGGCCTTTTATTTGAGATTTATTAATTCCCTCTAAAAATAAATACATGTATGAATGAATCAATCATTAATTAAATATTAATACATATATTTATTGTTATGCATTACATTTTTTTGTTTATTAATTAATTCATAAAAAATGTACATTTTACAAAATAAATATTTATTCCACACTGATTTATGTTTGTAAAAGTACAGCTTATATCCACTCTTGGTACCTTGTGTCGAATGTTGTAGTGTAAATCACAGAAAGCCAAATGTGTGTGTTTGCAAGGCATAAAAACTACACACTAACATTACCTCCTGCTTTGATCCTATAAATTCTACACGTGAACTGCGCTGCGTGCAATCCTATTACAGTATTAGACGGTGTCTGCTGCTGTTAGTCTAGCTGATTTTAAAGTATTGAAGAACTAAAATACTATTCATGCATTTGATTAAGAAAAACCCAGTGAAAACAGACCAACGAACAAATGAAGATTTAAAAACACCAGAGAGTTAGAGAGAGATGGAAAATGCCACAGAAAGGAGGCTATGTAGAAGGAGAGAAAGCAAGGGAATGAGAGAGGAAGAAAAAAAACGTGAGTAGGAACGTGAGGTCAGTTCTAATAATACTGATAAGACCTTGTCATGGCCACCACACCATCTCATTCTCCTGGGAAGAATGGAGGCAGTGTGGGACAACTGTGTGTGTGTCTGCCAGGTGTGTGTATGCATTTGGGATGTGTTTGTATGCGTGTGTCAGATTAGTGTTTGTATGTTAGAGTTGTTCGTGTGCCTTCTGCAACTGTCTTTTCTCCTGTTCCACTGGATTCCTCATATTGGGCTGGCCGTGCTGATCTGGCAGTCCACACACAGGAAGATTCAGTTTGATGCTAATCATGTCTACGGTACGCATTGTGTGTGTGTGTGTGTGTGTGTGTGTGTGTGTGTGTGTGTGTGTGTGTGTGTGTGTGTGTGTGTGTGTGTGTGTGTGTGTGTGTGTGTGTGTGTGTGTGTGTGTGTGTGTGTGTGTGTGTGTGTGTAAAAATAAAAAAAGATGTCAAGTTTAGTAATATTACATACATCAGAAAATACTCATGTGTTTGTGCATGTGTGTGTTTGATTGCGTATCTGTATGAGATGCCGTGTTTCAGTGGTCAAGCCAAATGACCAAATGACACAGCACTTTAATATTCTAATGTCACAGTGAGCAAGCATTTTTATGGACTGATATTTATAAAACAGAAGTGGCTTATTAAACTTTTTTAATGGCTTGATTCCAGAATTCCATAAATCTATTCCACAATTGTTCTACTGTGATTACTTGCTTTTTTACAATAGCTAGTACATTATTGACTATTGTGATTGATAGTGTGAAATGGTACTATTTCTTAACACAGTAGCTTAGCTTAACTAAATCTGAGAGGACTTCCAGAGCTGGAAGCCTTTGTATTAAAGCATTTACAGTCAGTTTAAAAATAATAAACTTGTCTATACATCTTTATTGCCTTTAATGGTGCTATCATTTGCCGTGCTTTTAAATTCTCTTTTTAAAAGGAGTGTTGTTATGGTATTTCCGTCACAAATTACACAAATCTGAATTAAACAAATAAATATTCATTCATAATACTTAAAAATGAATTGTCACCACATACTGATGTAACATGATGTTTTATTTTTTTTGGAAACAGGATCAAAAGATTTGAGTTGCCAGAATGAATCAAACTCCAAATTATGTGCTGGTAAGACTCTTCTGGAAAAAGTAGTGGTAGTAATAGTTTGGAAATCAAGTTAATGGATATACTGTAGTTAAAGGGGTCATCACATGAATTGTATTATTTTAATGTTCCTTGAGGTTTACTTAAAAGGTAATACATTTTTTGCTAAAAAATAAATGTGTAGAAAAACAATTATTTTAAACCCTCTTTCTGAAATGATAATTTTTTTAAAAGGGACGGCTCCTTTAAGGCTGGTCAATAAACGTCCACTGTTCGGATTGGCTAAAAGTCATTGTGTTGAAAGTGTCAACTGCCACAATTTTGGCCTGTCCCAGATGAAAGATGACCAACCGTGAAAAATTCTATGGTCTGTGGTGGTCAGCTTACAAGCTAAAAAGCTGGGTTAAAAACAACCAAAGTTGGGTTGAAAATGGACAAATCCAGCAAATGGGTTCGTTTAACCCAATGAATGGGTTGTTTAACCCTGCGGTTGGGTTAAATGTTTGCTAAAAACAACCCAATCGCTGGGTTAAAACAATCCAATTGCTGGGTTAAAACAACCCAGCTGGGTTTGTCAATTTTTAAACCAACTTCTTTTTGTTTTTTTAACCGAGCATTTTTTAGATATGTCATACAGTGAGGAAGGTCCAAAGACGTTTTCGGTAATCTCATAGTGTGTTTGCTGCTATGACCTGCTATGTCATATACGGCTAAAGTTACTGACTAGCCAATAAAACTTAAAGCTACTTACTAGGGATGCACCGAATATTCGGCCACCGAGAATTTTCCGCCGAAAATGGGCCAAAACTGCATTTTCGGTTTTCGGCCGAAAGACTTTTATCACAGAAACAATATGGCCATTGCGGTGATGACGCAAACAGAAACCGTGACCTGCATGTGCAGTGTTTCCCACACAGCCCTATTCGGTCGTGATTAGTTTAACATGGGGAGGTGGGGGTAAAGTAATTTTACCTCAGGATGTCTGTAATATTAATGGCCAATTTGCACAGGATAAGACATCTCAGTAAAACTAAGTGGGAGGAGTAACTCGCTTTACCCACCACAGTAACCTCCTTGTCGTCATGTGCGTATGACGTTGCTGTTATCACGTGAGCAAACACACAACATGAGCACCAGTCTGAACTCCTATATATAGCCTATATGTTATATAAAACAGTTAGAAGCAGTGAAACATTTTAGTTTGAATTTTATTTTATACTGTGCATTGTTGCAATGTGCTAAATAAATATTTGCATCATTTGCAATTGATTTATTAATTGAAACTTTAATATTAATTTATGCATTCGCAATGATTTGAATTTAATGCATGAATTTGCAAAAGTTACACAGTCTTAGCCATAAATGCAATGGTACTAATAATTTGCATAATTTCTTTTGCCGTAATGGTTTTCGGCCTTGGTTTCCTCTTTTTCGGTTTCGGCCAAGAATTTTGATTTCAGTGCATCCCTACTACTTACATAAAGCTCCATTTGCAAAATTGGCATGCCAAGTTGGCCTCTTTTTCCTAGCCATGAACACAATCGTATTGTCTTCTCTTTTTTTGCTTCCTCTTTTTTTTCAGCGCACATTAAAAACCACAATTGCCAAAGTGTGATTCATCTTGCTCTTTTTGTTCACCACTAGCGCATGCTGATGGTGTTTTATTCTTCTAATCTAACTTGCGTCATAGCCTACGATTCAATAAGTGTCATCATCGTGTTGTACCCATGTTTATTAGATCCATGTCGTGTGTAATTTGTAAGGATCTTTATAGTATTGCTGAAATCGCAAAGTCTGCAGCAGGCATAACAGGCAGCTTTTGCTTCTAGTTGTAATGACCTTTCAGCACACTACTACCTTTCGTCATGCCCATTATTTATATTATTTATTTATATACTTTCTGTGTCTGATCCAGTTGCTATCAGATCCAATACAGTTCAGTCTGCAGTCAAATGCTCTGAACAAACATATAATCCTCTGACACGATCCGGTATGCAATTTAAAGTGAACCATCCCCTAGTTCTTTCATTCTTCCATTTGTCCTGTTGTCAACAGACTTAAGTGCGTTGAATGTGTCAGAAACTGAACATCCATCTTTATATTGTATCCAGTGTACAGTATCCAGTGTATATTGTATCCAGTGTAGACAGCATTAGTGATTATACTGGGCTCTGCTTTTGACACGATAAAACTTAAGCCAGTTTGCGGGACCTATGGTGCGATGATGTATAACTATTGGTTGATGTCTTGCTCTGGAAGCCGTCACATGCAAATGTATTTGCCAGTGTGATGTCATAGATCCAGTAATATCAAAACAAGCCATTTTTGGAGCTTGATCAAATAAATGCTTTGTTTATAATGAGGAGGACGTTTTACGCTACGAAACTCGCAGGTCAAAAGATAAAGCCATGTTTGATATCTAATGTCATAACCCCTTTAAGTCACGCTCTTCTGTGTAGTCAGTTCAGCTTTGTCGATTTTTGGGTTCTTCCTTAACATTCTTCTTTCAAAGATTTAAAACAAGATTTAGTACAGTTTTAGTATTATAATGCTAACTTACATTAAATATCCATATTAGGTTATATATTGTTTTGGGATTATTTATTCATGTATTTCTGTAAAGATATGAAGTAAGTTATTATTCTAAGTAAAGGCCAGCTGTGCCTTGACTTATATCGACAGAACCGGCCTATACTTGCACTTAATCTTTTGATTAAGATTAACTTTAAAGTATATGAAGTATTCTAAGTAAACTTGGTTTGTAGTTGTGTTTAATTGAGTAGCCTATTAAATACTTTTTGACATAGGCTAGTTTTACGTACAGTCTTTAAAACTTACATTGTTTTGATTTATAAAGAAATTACTAATTCTGAGTATCTGAATTTTTGTGTATAATACATACATATATTCATTTATTTAATATATAATATACACTGACCTAAAGGATTATTAGGAACACCGTACTAAAACTGTGTTTGACCCCCTTTCGCCTTCAGAACTGCCTTAATTCTAGGTGGCATTGATTCAACAAGGTGCTGAAAGCATTCTTTAGAAATGTTGGCCCATATTGATAGGATAGCATCTTGCAGTTGATGGAGATTTGTGGGATGCACATCCAGGACACGATGCTCCTGTTCCACCACATCCCAAAGATGCTCAATTGGGTTGAGATCTGGGTACTGTGGGGGCCATTTTAGTACAGTGAACTCATGTTCAAGAAACGTGAATCATTTTTTAAATGATTCAATATTTGTGACATGGTGCATTATCCTGCTGGAAGTAGCCATCAGAAGATGGGTACATGGTGGTCATAAAGGGATGGACATGGTCAGAAACAATGCTCAGATAGGCCGTGGCATTTAACTAATGCCCAATTGGCACTAAGGGGCCTAAAGTGTGCCAAGAAAACATCCCCCACACCATTACACCACCACCACCAGCCTGCACAGTGGTAACAAGGCATGATGGATCCATGTTCTCATTCTGTTTACGCCAAATTCTGATTCTACAATCTGAATGTCTCAACAGAAATCGAGACCCATCAGACCAGGCAACATTTTTATTTGTATTGGAGATGAGTGATACCCGGTGGGGTCTTCTGCTGTTGTAGCCCATCCGCCTCAAGGTTGTGCGTGTTGTGGCTTCACAAATGCTTTGCTGCAAACCTCGGTGGTAACGAGTGATTATTTCAGTTAAAGTTGCTCTTCTATCAGCTTGAATCAGTCGGCCCATTCTCCTCTGACCTCTAGCATCAACAACGCATTTTCGCCCCCAGAGGACTGCAGCATACTGAATGTTTTTTCCTTTTCACACCATTCTTTGTAAACCTTAGAAATGGTTGTGCGTAAAAATCCCAATAACTGAGTAAATTGTGAAAAACTCAGACCGGCCCGTCTTGCACCATCGACCATGCCACACTCAAAATTGCTTAAATCACCGTTCTTTCCCATTCTGACATTCAGTTCAGGAGATTGTCTTGACCAGGACCACACCCCTAAATGCATTAAAGCAACTGGTTGATTAGATAATTGAATGAGAAATTAAACAGGTGTTCCTAATAATCCTTTAGGTGTGTATGTATATATATATATATATATATATATATATATATATATATATATATATATATATATATATATATATATATATATATATATATATATATATATATATATATATATATATATATATATATATATATATATATATATATATATATATATATATATATATATATATATATATATATATATATATATATATATATATATATATATATATATATACAGGTCCTTCTCAAAAAAATTTACATATTGTGATGAAGTTCAATATTTCCATAATGTAATCATAAAAATTAAACTTTTTTTAAAATATATTTTACATTCATTGTACACCAACTGAAATATTTCAGGTCTTTTATTGTTTTAATACTGATGATTTTGGCATACAGCTCATGAAAACCCAAAATTTTAAAATTAGCATATCATGAAAAGGTTCTCTAAAGTCTAAACGAGCTATTAACCTAATCATCTGAATCAACTAATTAACTCTAAACACCTGCAAAAGATTCCTGAGGCTTTTAAAAACTCCCTGCCTGGTTCATTACTACAAAACCGCAATCATGGGTAAGACTGCCGACCTGAGTGCTGTCCAGAAGGCCATCATTGACACCCTCAAGCAAGAGGGTAAGACACAGAAAGAAATTTCTGAATGAATAGGCTATTCTCAGAGTGCTGTATCAAGGCACCTCAGTGGGAAGGAAAAAGTGTGGCAAAAAACGCTGCACAACGAGAAGAGGTGACTGGACCCTGAGGAAGATTGTGGAGAAGGACCGATTCCAGACCTTGGGGGACCTGCGGAAGCAGTGGACTGAGTCTGGAGTAGAAACATCCAGAGCCACCGTGCACAGGCGTGTGCAGGAAATGGGCTACAGGGGCCACATTCCCCAGGTCAAGCCACTTTTGGGCTACAGAGAAGCAGCACTGGACTGTTGCTCAGTGGTCCAAAGTACTTTTTTCGGGTGAAAGCAAATTTTGCATGTCATTCGGAAATCAAGGTGCCAGAGTCTGGAGGAAGACTGGGGAGAAGGAAATGCCAAAATGCCTGAAGTTCAGTGTCAAGTACCCACAGTCAGTGATGGTCTGGGGTGCCATGTCAGCTGCTGGTGTTGGTCCACTGTGTTTTATCAAGGGCAGGGTCAATGCAGCTAGCTATCAGGAGATTTTGGAGCACTTCATGCTTCCATCTGCTGAAAAGTTTTATGGAAATGAAGATTTCGCATTTCAGTACGACCTGGAACCTGCTCACAGTGCCAAAACCACTGGTAAATGGTTTACTGACCATGGTACTGTGCTCAATTGGCCTGCCAACTCTCCTGACCTGAACCCCATAGAGAATCTGTGGGATATTGTGAAGAGAAAGTTGAGAGACGCAAGACCCAACACTCTGGATGAGCTTAAGGCCGCTATCGACGCATCCTGGGCCTCCATAACACCTCAGCAGTGCCACAGGCTGATCGCCTCCATGCCACGACGCATTGAAGCAGTCATTTCTGCAAAAGGATTCCCGACCAAGTATTGAGTGCATAACTGAACATAATTATTTGAAGGTTGACTTTTTTTGTATTAAAAACACTTTTCTTTTTTTCTAAAAACACTTTTCTTAAAGAAAACTTACAAGTACTTTCAGTATACTAAACTTGTACATTGTTATTAGTATTCTTACTACATAAAGTATACTTAAAAATATACTTGAACTTAAGTATACATACTTAATAAAAAACTTGAAGTATACCTTTTTTATAAAAAAGTATTACCTCCTTTTTTGTAAGGGGTAATCTAGACTAGACAAGTCTTAAAATTTAGTAACCTAATTTTATTCTTCATGATTGATTCCAACTTTTTGAAATCACTACATAAAAAGGTAGTTTTGTCTAATCTAAGTAAAAGTGATTACCTATTGTATAACTTGTTAGTTAGTAAAACTAGTTATTAAGACACTGTCTTAACACAGAGGTTAATTGTATGCAACTAGCCCCAGATCACACTACGGTTGTCTGGTATTAAGGAGATTTAACTCAGCTCTGTAAATAACTTGTTTAAATCACAAAACAGGATTGGAAGGTTCATAGCGGTCAGCTTCTCTAACCTGTGACAACTGATTGAGACCTGACTGGCTGGGTGTAAGCAAAAACACCAGCAACTTTGATTAGTCTGTTGACCCCAATCTACAGCAGCATTCGATCAGTGGACAGCAACATACTAGAGTCTGGACGCTGCATCTAACGCCAGTGTTGTCCAACACTCAGCAGCTGTTGAATGTAGAGTTTAATCCTGACCTACTATAATCCCATTAGGATACTAATCTTGGTGACAAAAAGTCTTCCTCTTTCTAAATGGAAAAAATATATATTTACCCCACTATTACTGGATAATGAGTTAATTTACTTCTATTTACTTCATATTTAGAATTTTTTCTCCTGGTTTGTGGCTCAGATTTACACTTGACTCGTCACATTGTGATAGTGTGATAATGCAAACATACAAAGCCATGCACACACACATACCCAAACACACACACCTCCTCACCATACAGTCATGATATTGTGTTCATAACATTGAGTATTTTCTCAGAAAGATCAGATGAAAGTGTGCTATAATTTAGTCATGTCAGATATTTGTCCATGATTATAGGATGAAAAAAATAAGGGAATCTTTTTTTCAATACTCTTGTGTTACAGATGAAAAGACGACTTCTTCAAAGTATTTTGAAGGAACCCTGAGAGATCTCAGCTGTTCTACCACCATACACAATGGCTGTAAGTGTGTGTGTGTGTGTGTGCGTGAGAGACAGAGACAGACAGAGAGAGAGAGAGAGAGAGAGAGAGAGAGAGAGAGAGAGAGAGAGAGAGAGAGAGAGAGAGAGAGAGAGAGAGAGAGAGAGAGAGAGAGAGAGAGAGAGAGAGAGTATTTTTGCACTGAATATTCACAGTATGACCTATGGGAAAAGATAGCATGAAGGTCATGTTGCTGTATGTGGGTGTATGCTTGTCCAACCATATGTGTGCACTTTTGTTTGTCTGTGTAAGTGTTTTTTGTTTGTATTGGATTGTGTTTCTGCATAAAGATCACATGGCATGGGATTAAAGTGACCACAATTGCAGTGTGTATTTGTGTTTTAATCAGAACACTAGAAGCATGTGGTGCAACGGCAGATAATTTTAAATTTAGTTATGACGGGGGTGGATACTGTGTGTGACACTGCATGCCAGGGTAGAGGGTGTTTATACTGCTGTCACACTCCCACTCAGTCGGTCGGGAAGAGAGTGGTCTGATAGCGTGAGAAAGGTTGACCGTTTACTTAAAAATTTATCTTGTCGTCCTCAGGCCATCTTGTCACAATGCAGCGTTCAGCACCTGTGGACCCCACAAAGATGGGCGTTGGAAGGGCCATTGCTGTCCTCACCTCTGGAGGAGATGCACAGGGTGAGGAAGTGTGTATTTGTGTATAGGCATTTAGGGAGACTAACTCTGTAGATGTTGATACAAAACAAGTTTGCTTATTCCTTTGAGGCTTTAAACAGTCTTTAAACAGTTGACATAACCTGTTTAACCTAAGTTCTTACATACCGAATTTAACAATTTTTATCCATTTTTATGCTGTGACAACTTCCTACAACAAAACACATAATCTGCCATTGGTCTTGTAGATAATAAATGATTTGGGATCTGTGTTCAAAACTTTAGGTTCGGTGTGTTTTTAAATATTTAAAACAAAATCTCTAATGCACACCAAATGCCATTACAATTTAAAATAGCTGTTGTCTGTTTAAACAAATATTTTAAAATGAATTGTTTTACTGTGATGAAAGCTTAATTTTCAGCATCATTATTCCAGTCTTCAGTGTCACATGATCCTTCAGAAATCATTCTAATGGGATGGGCTCAGGAAATGTATTTGTATCATCACAGTTAAAAAAAACTGTTGTGCTCCTTAATATTATTATTTGATTAATATGAAGTTCAAAAGCAGCATTTTTTAAACTTAATTTTAAGTTAACTTTTGTAATTTCAAAAATGTCTTTACTGTCACTGTTGCTCAATTTAATGGGTCACTGCTGAAAAATATTAAAACTCATATAATACATACATATATTAATATAAATATAAATATTAATTTCTTTAAGAAAATTCTCACAGAACCCCTTCCTTTTAACATTAGTGTAGATGTGTTTGGTTAGTTGAGCATGACATGCCCATTACCTTTATCATCAGTATATTGAACATAAATGTCAAAATGTATATGAATGCATAAGGGAAAATATTTTTTTTTAAGCTTCAGCTAACTTCAAGAATAAATCTTTTATAATTTTTCAACATTTATTTTTGTTCAGTGAAACACTAAAGGAGATACCATCAAGCTTCAATAAAACTATCAAATGAAACATGAAAATGTTCATGATACAAATCTTGTTCATGCTTGAATTCAAAATGTGTGCAATTTGTTCTCCTTTTTGTAGTTAGGTAAATGTCGCCCATATAGATCACCAGCAAGAATGTTCTGCTAAACATCTCTTGTGTTTCATGAAATACAGGAATAGGGGTTTGGCTTGACTTGAGAGTGAGCGAATTATATAATTTCCAGTTTTGGGGAAATTATATCTTCATGTAGGAAGGTTTTTCAACTGCAAAATCACGAGTGATATTCAGTTTCCTCCTCTTTTGCATCAAAATGCAAGGTATAAAGTCAAATGTGCGTGGTATTAAATTTGGGCATAACTTGATAGATGATCATTTAAAGTGGTTGTGTTGGATCCTTGATTACCTGGTTGAACTACCACCTCCTCATTTACTATAACAGCCATGTTGAATGAGCAACAGGAATCATATATCAGACAGGTCATGAGAGGTGCTAAAGCTTTCAGACTGACCTTTTATCCAACCTTTAGCAGTAGGAAAAAGCACAGACCTTTAACCTTATCTGGTACCAGCTGGAAAATAAGTCAAATAACTGTGTAATGTCAACTAGTCCTAGAAGAACCTTAACTATGGCCGTCGCATCGTTCCCTCTCCCTCTCACTCAATTCCTCTCCATGATCTCTCTGTCTCTCTCTCTGTCTGGGGGGTGTTATATTTAGCTGGTGACCTTTGGGGAAATGTGGTTGCTTTAGAGAGCTGGGCAATGAAGCTTGCCTGTTGTCCTCACTGGTTCAATCTTAAATGAAACTTGAGCCACTTAGATTGCCCTTTTCAATTAGACTTAACCACCAAGTGAGGTTGTGTGACCAGATGACAAGATAACAGGTTTAGAATAAAAAAAGCAGTTTCCTCTAACACACTTTCCAGTTAATTAGCTGGATATGTTTCACAAACAGTCACCAAAACTTAATTCAATGTAATGCTTGTGACAAATTAAAGAAAACCTTAGACCTTTACTTCTGTATATAAATGTCGAGCAAATCATCATATGTGCAATAATTATGATCCATAAATTATTACATCTCAGGCATGAATGCTGCTGTCCGAGCCACAGTGAGAGTTGGGATCTACACCGGTGCGAAAGTCTATTTTGTGCATGAGGTTTGTACATTTAAACACACACACATAATACATAAAGAAGTGAATGATTGACGTTCTCTGCACACATAAATTGAGAATTTGTAATTCTAATTCACTGTTATTCGCTTCTGCTGGAGAAATTCACTTTCTAATTCACTCAGCTCTTACTCAATTCTAAGTCCACTCAATCTTTTTAAAGTCTATGCATTATGTAATGTGTATGTGCATTCAATTATGCATCCTCCAATCTCTGTGTGCTTTCTAGGGTTATCAGGGCCTAGTCGATGGAGGCGATAACATCCGGCAAGCAACTTGGGAGAGCGTGTCAATGATGCTTCAGCTGGTAATCTGATAATCTTTTCAACTGATAATATTTAATCATATCAAATCGTGTGTTTACTATCAGCTGTTTAGAATCTGAACAAGCGCTTTGTGAATGAATCTAATTGGTCAAAAGGGTTTGCAAAGAGGTCTGAAATAGTTTGCGATACAGTTTGATTCATTCAAACAGTGTTCTGCAGTTCAAACAGTAAAGCATGGCACTAGTAATACCATGGTCACGGGTTCAATCCCCAGGGAACGCATCAACTGATAAATTGTATCTACCTTATTTTGAAAAAGACTGAAGTAAGCTATTTTGTAAAGCTAAAAAAAAGGAAGTGGATGACAATAAAAGCCAGATACATTAATTTACAAATTGTCTTATGTTAAAAATAAGGTGGATAACTTCAATCATTGTCCATTGTATGACGAAAAACTTGCAAATCTCTTCTTTCGATGTGTGTTAGCATTCAAGCTGCTCTTTATTGCACATGCAGTTTGTGAACAAGCAGCACACGCTACACTGCAGGTAAAGATTTATATCCATATATCCAAAATGGTATCAAACATTTTTTTTTAAATGTGGGGTGCTTTTTGACGAACCCCAGTACTGATGAAAAGCTAGAAACAAATTTGCCTTCAACACACATTTATACTCATTCAATTTACTCTTGTGCACTCAACACAATCAAACCATAAATGAAACTAAAGGGTGAGTGCATCAAGTTATTTTTGTATGCGGGATCATATTGCATGGCAGGCTGTAACTACTGTGGTCTAACACAAAAGGCCAGAGTTCACACAGAGATTTCAGCTTTCGAGACTTGGGGTAATACTACACGCATACATACACACTACTGCCCACACCATAAATTACCCTGTGAGTAATGGTATGAGCCATTCATTGACTAATGACATCATGGCATTGCTGATTGGCTAATGGCACCACAAGATCGCAGACCGTTTCAATCCCTGTTATCCAGCCAAACCTTAACTCCTTTACAATATGTACATTATTTTTTTCATTATTTTTTGTACGTTATGTTGTCAAAAACCATAAACCACATTTTAGTGTATTCCTTATCCAGCATCTTGTCATGTTAAGATTTGGCTCTTTTGATGAAGTGTCTGTATTTCTGCTTATTTTTCTTATTTATCTGTGTATTTGTCAGGGGGGCACAGTCATTGGTAGTGCCCGCTGTCAGGACTTCCGCACTAAGGAGGGTAGAGCTAAAGCAGCATGCAACCTGGTGAAGTTGGGCATCACTAATCTGTGTGTAATTGGTGGAGATGGCAGCCTGACAGGCGCCAATGAGTTCCGCAATGAGTGGAGTGAACTGCTCCAAATCTTACTGAAAGCAGGTAGGACCACACTATCCGCAGGGGTTTTTAAACTTGTTAACGCACCCTCTCATTCATTCATTCTTTCATTCATTCAGTGATTTTATTTAGAAACAACATATACAACATAACAGTTATATACAACATAACAGTATATTTCAGATAAATGCTGTTCTTTTGAACTTTCTATTCATCAATGAATCCTGCATTTTTTTAATCAAAGTTCCCACAAAAATATTAAGCAGCAGTATTCAACATTTGATAATAATCAGAAATATTCAGCATATTGCAATGATTTCTTAAGGATCATGTGACAGTGACACTAATATTTTAATAATTTTCAGGAAGTAAGACACTGTTACTTCATATACACCGATCAGGCATAACAACATCCTAATATTGTGTTAGTCTCCCTTTTGCTGCCAAAACAGTCCTGACCTGTTGAGGTATGGACTCCACTAGACCCCTGAAGGTGTGCTGTGGTGTTTGGCTGAAAGGTGGCCACAGTCACCAGGGAATACCAGTTCCCTGAAAGGGTGTCTGCAACAATGCTTTGGTAGGTGGTATGTGTCAAAGTGACATCCACAAGGATGGCAGGACCCAAGGATTCCCAGCAGAACATTGCCCAAAGCATCACACTTCTTCCGCCGGCTTGCCTTCTTCCCACTGTGCATCTTGGTGCCATGTGTTCCCCAGGTTAGCAACGCAATCCATGTGATGTAAAAGAAAATGTGCTTAATCAGACCAGGCCTCCTTCTTCCATTACTCTGAGGTCCAGTTCTGATGCTCACGTGTCCACTGTTGGTGCTTTTGACGGTGGACAGGGGTCAGCATGGGGACCCTGACTGGTCTCCAGATATGCAGCCCCATACGCAACAAACAGCAATGCACTGTGTATTCTGACACCTTTCTATCAGAACCAGCATTAACTTCTTGAGCAATTTGAGCTACAGTAGCTTGCAGCTAGTAGGTTTGATTGGACCATATGTTGGCCGCCCATGACCCTGTCACCTTTGACAGATACTGACCACTGCAGACCGGGAACACCCCACAAGTCGTCTAGCATCACAATTTGGCCCATGTCAAACTCACTCAAATCGCTTGCCCATTTTTTCGGCTTCTTACACATCAACTTTGAGGACAAAATGTTCACTTGCTGCCTAATATATCCCACCCACTAACAGGTGCCGTGATGAAGAGACAATCAGGGTTATTCACTTCATAATGTTATGCCTGATCGGTGTATATAGAGAGAGATTCAAGTCAGTTATTAGAAAGATTTTTCAAGAGAAATACATGCCTGTCTGTTTGTGCTCATAGGTAAGATCACAGCAGAGGAGGCTAAACGTTCATCTCATCTGAACATAGTTGGGATGGTTGGATCCATAGACAATGATTTCTGTGGCACAGACATGACCATTGGCACCGATTCAGCTCTGCACAGAATCATGGAAGTAGTTGATGCCATCACAACAACGGCTCAGAGGTATATGCAAAACACACATATATGTACATACAGTCCCTGACAAAAGTCTTGCCGCTTATCTATTTTCTAGAAATACCTGATATTAACCTGACTTTTAATTAATTAATTGGTGTTAGATATAGCTCATATGAAAAGCTAAAACCCTCCCAAATGATGTTTAATGCACTGAAATAAATAATTTTCACAGAACAAATATTTAGTATATAGTTGTGGTGCTGTGAGATCCAAATGTAATATCTTGTATGACTTCCATGAGCTTGAAGGACTGCATCCATGCGGTTTGGCAAGGATTCATACAATTTATTGATGAAGTCATCAGGAATAGCTAAGAAAGCAGTCTTGCATGCCTCCCAGAGTTCATCAATATTCTTTGGTTTCGTCTTCCATGCGTCCTCTTTCATCCTACCCCACATATGCTCACATGTGACTAGGTCTCGTGGAGCTCTGCTGCAGTGGAAAATGGGCTGGCCTTGGATTTTCGAGCCAACAAACGGTCCTCTCAAGCAGTTGTCTTGCGGGGTCTGCCTGACCTGGGCTTGTCAAAAACGTCTCCAGTCTCTTCAAATCTTTTTTTTATCCTCTGTATACTGACGCTGAGACACATTGAAAGTGTCTGCCACATCAGCAGTGGATCTGGTCTTCAGCCTCTTGATAATCAAAACTTTAGTCTTAGGGTGAATCTTAGGCATGTTTGCAGAGGTCTAGTTGCAGTTGATGTGAAGGTCTAGTGTACTGGGGTTCTTTTTATACACACTTGAGACCTAATTGATCCATTATTAGTCACAGGTGAAGCTCATATGACAAGGTGACAACACTTATGTCTTTGCAAAAAATGACTCAATGGGCCTTACCAAGCTGTGAATATTAGAATACTTTTTGAAAGTTTAGTTTTTCAATGAAACATTATCACAAAAGCTGGTGGGATTAAAATGAGCCATTTCTTGTAAAAATATCTTGATTAGAAATATATTTCAGCGGCACTTTAGGTCAATTTGTACACAAGCGACAAGACTTTTGTCAGGGACTGTATGGCACTACACAGTTGCATTCTGAGCCTGACAACACATTGATTTGTCTGTTCTTACCTCCTCTTGCAGTCATCAGAGAGCCTTTATTCTGGAAGTGATGGGGAGGCATTGTGGGTATGTTGCAGTATTGATGCATGATATGTCTATTTTTGCATGTTCCCATGTTATCTGTTCCAAAACAAAAAATCCATCTTATGCCAAACAGTGTTAGACATGATTATTGATTGTAAAGTTGCAGCAGTATCGTTACGCGCAAGTTTACCACCAGTTATTTTAGTATAATTGAGATACTTTTATAGCTTCTTAGACTAAGCCAGCACTAGGCCTTAGTTAAAGGTGCACTATGTAGTATTTTTGCAGTAAAATATCCACAAAAAAACTAGGCCAGTGTTATATATTTTGTTCAGTTGAGTTCTTACAATATCCCAAATGTTTCCAACTATTTGTAAAGTGTGAGAAAATTGCTATAACCCCTCTGACGTCTGAGGGAGTCGCCTGTCAGTTGCATCATATTTGCGTTACCCTCGGTTTCCCTCAGTTTTATTTGGCTGAAATGGTTTACCCGTAGCAGTGTGCAACAAGTGTGACAGCAGCCACTGAGCGAATGCACAGTGTTACGTAATAACATCATTTTAAACACACTTAAATGTATCTAATATGATAAACAGAGCTGTGCTACCTCATACTCATGAGTGGAAAAGCAGAAATGGCACCGGCGACTGTGTCCCGTCATAATAAAAGTGCTGCTGCTCGTGAGCCGTGTGTGTTGCGCAAAAATCGCTCCAGCGGCCTTGCTCAGCTTCCTTAACACTCGGTCCTGCTCTACTTCATACTACAGTAACGTTTATAACCGCATCCATGAACATGATTTCTGCCCGAGTCCTATCCCGATTCTTTTCCACTGACTGTGAGGTGAAGACAACATTTCTGCGCTCAAACGTGGCATCATCAAACTATGCCTTTGTTTTGAATAGGCGCCCTCTAGCGGACGGAAAAACTACATAGTGGCTCTAACTAAATAGCTCTTATGTTCTGCCTCTAAGAGTGTATATATATGTTTATGTGTAAATATAGGTATTTGGCCTTGGTCACTGCCCTGTCGTGTGGCGCTGACTGGGTTTTTATTCCTGAGATGCCTCCAGATGAAGGATGGGAAGACCATCTGTGCAGGAGACTTACCTATGTAACATTTTTATACATTATAACTAGCCTACTTATCATCATAGTTAACACAATCATCATTATATTCTGTCTAATATAATTATACTTTCTTAATTGTGCAGCAAAGAAGCATTGGCCATCGTTTGAACGTCATCATTGTGGCAGAAGGTGCTTTGGATCTCCACGGCAAACCCATCACATGTGACATTATCAAGAACGTAAGCCGCACACTGCCACATAAAATATGATCATAGCGATTGTTACATAGAGAATAATACTTTATGTATGTTTGTGTTTCTTTAGCTGGTCACTAAGAAGCTTGGCTTTGACACGCGTGCCACTATTCTGGGTCATGTGCAGAGAGGAGGAACACCTTCAGCCTTTGACAGAATCTTGGTATGACAGCATTTTTTGATGCATATGTAACATGCTGCCATAAGGTCTAAGTCCCTCTGTCTTGTTCTCAGGGCAGTAGGATGGGGGTGGAGGCTGTGATGGCATTGCTAGAGGCCACTCCTGACACCCCTGCATGTGTGGTCAGTCTGTCTGGAAACATGGCTGTTCGACTGCCCCTCATGGAGTGTGTGCAAGTGGTGAGCAGGCATAGACACATCCTGACTTCCTGGCTGCATAATTATTTTATGTTTATGTGTTTTGAGGCAGTATTCAGCCAAATCGAATAGAAATAACTGCTGTTTTCACAAACCAGATATGAAAGTATTTATATAAACTACAGTTTAAGTTTGAGGTCGGTTATTGAAAAAGCTTTTTATGCCAAACAAGGCTGCATTTATTTGATCAAAAATACAGTAAAAACAGTAATACTGTGAAATGTTATTACAATTTAAATTTCATTTTTCTATTTTAATATATTTTAAAAATTTCATCGTCACATGATCCTTTAGAAATCATTGTAATATGCTGATTTAGTGCTCAAGAAACATTTATTATTATTAATTTTAAGTTGTGCCGTTTAATATTCTTGTGAAGCCATGATAAAAAAAAAATTCAGGATTCTTTGATAAAAAAGAAAGATGAACAGCATTTCTTTGAAATAGAATATTTTGACTCACAATAAGTACTGTAGGCACATTTAAAAAAAAAAAAAAGTAATAAAAAAATTATTAATTTATAAAATTAAAAAATAAATAAAAATTTTTAAAAAATTTAAAATAAAATAAAATTAATAATTTAATAAAAATAATTTATTAAATAAATTATAAAAAAAAAAATTTAAATAAATATATTTTATAAATTTAAAGACAAAAGAAGTGACCAAAGCTATGGCAGAGGGCAGGTTTGAGGAAGCTGTTAAGCTCAGGGGAAAGTAAGTTCTTTGCCCTTGTATTTCTTTCTTTCTTTTTGCTATAACAAACTAAACGTGTGGTTGATTTGCTGTTTCTCTTCTGCAGGAGTTTTGAGAACAACTGGAACACATATAAACTCTTGGCCCATGTGACCGCCCCAGCCGTGAAGGTGCGTAACAATTCATAATTTAATGGTTCAACTCATCCCTTTCGTTAGGCTGTACTCCTGATATGTATGAATTTATTTAGCTGTCATCATCTTCCTCTTTCCACCGTTCTCTCCTTCTTTAGAGTAATATAAACATAGCTATACTGAACGTGGGAGCTCCCTGTGCAGGAATGAACGCAGCAGTCCGTTCAGCAGTCAGAATCGGTATCCTTCAAGGACACAACATGCTAGCTGTACATGACGGCTTCGAGGGACTTGCACACGGAACTGTAAAGTATTTGACATACATGAGGAATCCATGAGTCCGCAGAAGAAATGTCTTCTATTTCATTTAAACTGTCTCCTGCAGATTGAACCAATAGAATGGGGCTATGTGGGAGGCTGGACAGGCAAAGGCGGTTCTAATTTAGGAACCAAAAGGTATGTTTTTGATCAAATAAATGCAGTCTTGGTGAACAAAAGAGACTTCTTTTAAAACAAAAAAGAAATATTGCTTGCCCCAAAAGTGCACATTACAGCATTTAATTGTTATGTTTGTATATCTTTCCTTGGAGGTCACTGCCGGCTAGTATGATCGAAGATATCAGTCTTAATATAGCCAAGTTTAACATTCATGCCCTGGTTATCATTGGAGGGTTTGAGGTAAGAATCTCAAATACTACTGCCAATGTAAAATTAAATATTTGAAATCCTTTTTATTAAGGATGTCTACCTAACCATGTTGTTTCATTGTTTAGGCCTTTGTTGGAGGTTTGGAATTAGTGACTGCCAGAGAAAAATATGAGGAGTTGTGTATTCCCCTGGTTGTTATTCCAGCTACTGTGTCTAATAACGTTCCTGGATCAGACTTCAGCATCGGTGCTGATACTGCTCTAAATACTATCACAACTGTGAGGAACCACACACTTTAAAACTGTATAATATACAATTTACAGACATGTCCCCAACTATGTTTGACCAATTTAATCGGCTGTTTTGTATCTTTTAAGACATGCGATAGAATCAAGCAATCCGCCGCTGGGACGAAGCGCAGGGTTTTCCTCATTGAAACAATGGGGGGATACTGTGGATATCTGGCGACCATGGCAGGACTGGCTGCGGGGGCTGATGCTGCTTATATCTATGAAGATCCATTTGGCATTCACGACCTGGAGGTGAGGCGTGTTTGTTTGATTGGGTTGATGCTTGATCAAGGTGGATATATGTCATTTTGTTTGTTTTTAACTTAAATTTCTGGTTGGGAAATAGACAAATGTGGAGCACTTACTGGAGAAGATGAAAACCACAGTGAAAAGAGGGCTCATCCTCAGGTTGGTCATTTTGTCACACAATCAGTTTCTGCCTCTTTTCGCTCTTTCTTTCGGTCAACTTCTGCAGTAATCTAGACAAATGACTCCAGTCTTGTGGAATTCTTGTGCCAGCACTCTAATAACATCAACCTGTTTTCCCTTAGGAATGAGAAATGTAATGCAAACTACACTACAGATTTTCTCTTCAACTTGTACTCAGAAGAGGGCAAAGGAGTTTTTGATTGCCGTAAGAATGTGCTTGGTCACATGCAGCAGGTCTGTGTGCACAATATTGATAGTATTCTGTAGTTTAGCCTGTTTTCCTAAGCTTTCGTGTCATCGTCTCTGGACTTAATTGCTAACTTTTCATGTGGTATTTTCAGGGTGGAACGCCTACACCGTTTGACAGGAACTTTGGCACAAAGATGGGTGCTAAAGCAGTGTTATGGTTGACTGATAAACTAAAGGAGTGTTACAGACATGGTGCGTAAAAAAAACCTATTTAAATGTTTGACTGAGAAATAGGAGACTGCATGGGTTTTAATTGTGTTTAAATTTACAGCACTTTCAATGAATGTGTTACAAACAAGTGACTGAAGTTTCACACACACACACACACACACACACACACACACACACACACACACACACACACACACACACACACACACACACACACACACACACACACACACACACACACACACACACACACACACACACACACACACACACACACACACACACACACACACACACACACACACACACACACACACACACACACACACACAGTTACATTCAAATTAATAAATAATAACAATTAATAATTACACATAAGATGTTTTACTGCAATAATTGAATATCAGTTGCTATGTTTCTATCAACCTATTTTTATGCAAATTTTGGGATGTCACAAAAGAAAACTAAATCAAAATGCGTATACATTTTAAAAATGTGCATAAAAATGTATGTATATATGCATTGAATTGAGGTGGATAATTTTTATCAGCTAGGAAGACATGCACATAAACTAAGATGGAAACACATTTACCAAATAAATCCCTCGATGCGCAGCAAAAGTCATGTGACTTTGGGAAATGGTTTCCATCCAGAGATCCATACACTTGTGATACTTGAGGTGTAGCCTCCAAATACACAATGCGTTTTGTAAGCATGCCCTGAGGCGCAAGTCATTTATTACGTGGGATGGAAACGGTGCTTTATTTGTGAATGTTGTATTCTATATTCCAATTTTGCACACAAGTTAAATTCACAACTTTGCATGGAAATATAGATAGTGTCTAAGTCATGGCTGGACTGTGTTTAAATTGATTGGTTGCAGTGAAGGTGTGGGAAAGACCAGAATCATTTCACAGACAGGGTTTAGACTAAATTAGGATTAAGCGTAAATTCAATTAGGACATTTAAGTAGCTTTTATAAACGTGATCTAGAAAACAAGATAATGGAACTGACATATTTTAAGATACATCAGTGCAAGTTGCTTTCAGTTAAAACAGCTCAAACATGCATTTTAGTCTGGGACTAGGCTTAAAGGGATAGTTCAGCCAAAAATGAAAATTACCCCTTGATTTCCTCACCATCAAGCCATCCTAGGTGTATATGAAATTCTTCTTTCAGACTAAGAGAAAAAAAATGTTCCTGGCTAATCCAAGCTTCATAAGGGCAGTGAATGGGAGCCCAACATTTGATGCTCAAAAAAGTGCATCCATCCATTATAATCCACATGGCTCCTTATTTAACACATTATAAATCAAAATATCTAGCTTCCGCCAGACTGCCTTCCATATCCAATTTACAAAGAAAGTGTAGCGCCTCTTGCAGTTTAAAGCTGTGTCAGTTCCACTTTTTTCGTAAAAGTTAAATACGGAAGGCAGACTGGCGGAAGCTAGATATTTTATTTAAAATGTGTCAAATATGGATATTTTTCTTACACAAAGGTATCGCTTCACTTCAGAAGACCTTTATTAACCCCCCGGAGTTGTGTGGATTACTTTTATAATAGATTGGATATACTATTTTGGGCTTTAGGTTTTGAGCTCCCATTTACTGCCATTAAAATGCTTGGATTAGCCAGGACATTTTTTAATGTAACTCTTGATTGCATATACATCTGAAAAAAGAATGTCATATACAGTAGGATGGCTTGTAGGTTAGTAAATCATGGGGTAATTTTAATTTTTGGGTGAACTATTCCTTTAAGCCTTGTCTATCCGGGGTTTAATGTATTAAAAATAATTACTTTTGATATGATCTAACATCTTACTCTCATAGTGGCTCTCATAGAAATACACCCCATTAACATGCATTATACGAGCAACGGTTGGAGTTAAAAATCTTAATTAGTTTTCTACTGAAGAAACCAATACACTTACATCTTGAATGCCCTGGGGGTAAGCAGATAAACATCAAATTTTCA
Organism: Pseudorasbora parva; assembly: GCF_024679245.1. Taxonomy (NCBI): domain Eukaryota; kingdom Metazoa; phylum Chordata; class Actinopteri; order Cypriniformes; family Gobionidae; genus Pseudorasbora; species Pseudorasbora parva. The sequence goes on along the minus strand of NC_090183.1, from coordinate 35,532,993 downwards.
TTTTTTGGTGAACTATCCCTTTAATGTAGCCTGACGTGGTCATACTCAATTCTAGTCAGAATATGAGTCTGAAACTGCTCCATTGGGCTGTGATTATATGGGGCGTGTTTCAACCGAACCAGGAAAGACCTCAATTGGATAGACCTACAACCAATCAGAGCATTGAAGCGACGCATAACGTTAGTTGTCAAATGTCAACAGAACTCAACTGCACTGTTGCCAAATCTGTGTTTTTTTCCGTGGGTTGTTTTACACGTCTGCGGGTTGAAACAACCTCAATTATGCGATATATAGACCCAGGAATGCAAATTTTAGCAGGCAACCTTGCCAAAGTAACACGCATTTTATCCCCCAAACGGCATTTTTTTACGGAGAACCCCCCTTAAGAAGCTATTGTTTTGGGCTAGTAGATGGCATTTTTTGTGTGCAAAAACTGGCAACCCTGGAATAAACAATCTTTGCCGGTGTTGTAAAAGAAAGAATTTAATAATACACTGAGTACTTACCAACATGATCTTCATTTCAGAGAGAAATAGTGATGGTGAATGCATATACAAACAAGCTCTCCGTTTGGGATTTTAGCAAATTCAACCCAAGCGCCTTTGATGACGTGAATGATTACGTTACTGTTTATCATCTGTCCATCATCGTCTAAAGCCCGCCCTGACAATCTCAGTTTCTGTTCAGGCATGATCACTCCTCTATGGATTAAGTCCAGACCGAACTGCCCGAGCTCAAATGTTATGGGCGGGGCTGAGTTCGGCTGGCATCCAGGCAACCTTTAATGCATAAAAAGCAATGGAACGGCAAAGTGTACTGTATCCATTGAACGTGCCTTATATAAATCCTTATGAGCCTGACTGTAACTGTGCAAATAATGTTCTCTTTTTCTCTTTCCATTACACTAAACATTATTCACTCTTGTATGAGCAGGCCGTATCTTTGCTAACACACCGGACTCTGCATGTGTTCTGGGAATGAGGAAGAGAGCCATGATCTTCCAGCCTCTATCTGATCTCAAAGAGGACACTGATTTCGAGTGAGTCAATCAATCAATCAAGTCAACTTTATTTATATAGCGCTTTTACAATCACGATTGTGTCAAAGCAGCTTCACAGTGTCAAACAGGATAATATTGCAACAAAATTAGATTTGGCTGTACAGTCGTTCTGGAGAAAACAGTGATGTTATCAGCTTATTTTAATTTATCATATAGCGACAATGTTGTCAGATCTGTATTATAGTTTATAGAATTAATTAAAACCTAATTCATAAATTGTATTTGTATAATTAGTTGAATAACTTTGATCCTAATTTGAGTGATCCCTGTTACATTTTACCGTTGTTTCTTTGCATCACACACATTGTCATTCAGTGAGTGAATCCCACCTATTTCTGTTTCTGTTCCAGACATCGTATACCGAAGACTCAGTGGTGGCTGAAGCTTAGGCCCATTCTCAAGATTCTGGCCAAGTACAAGATCACGTTGGACACCTCAGAGACGGCTACAATGGAGCATGTTATTAAGAAGCGAGGAGGAGTCTAACAACACACTGACTTACTGTGGGATGAAAAAAGATCTTAGTATAAAAGAATAATCAGATGATCATCCTAATGTTCTTCCAAAACCATGGCTAAATAATGACATAATTACCATTTTTGGGTGAACCATCCCTTATAAAACCCCACAAATGTACACTCTCAGCTGTCATGTTTACCATTTCACCACTAGATTTCTCATTTTTTGTCTTCTTTTATCAGGCCTAAATTGTACTATTGTTTCAAACTAAATAAAACTGCCAGACTAAATGAAACTTGAAGATGTAATTGTAGATGCTTTCACTGAACACAGAAAAGTACTATTTGAACAGTCACATTAATATCCAACAATGCCAAAGAGATCCAATTTAGACTATACTATGTATATTTTCTTTTTTTTTCTCTGAAAGGCCAACATGATTCAACTTCATTTTATAACATGTGAGAAATTTAGTTTCCAAAATACCCAATTTTACTTGTGTATCTGGTACTTTACAGTGTGCTTGATTAATTATCAATACAATTATAAATATATATTTTTTTATTATATATGTAAAACAATATTATATAGGTGCAGTTCCACATATTACTGATGGCAAACTATGCAGGACAATTACAAACACTCATCCACTGTTATGGTGTTCCACCCCTGTTGGCAAAAATGGGTACAAAAAAATACCTGTTCTTAATAATCAAGACATTATATAAATAATTGTTTTGTTATTGTTTCAATAATAATACTAAAACAACACCATTATGGCATAAGGGTTTATTAACATAATTAACATTTTGTGACAACTATGTATGTCCCTAACAGGGTGGAATACCTTCACGGCCAGTGTCTGAACAATGAATCTACCCATAATTATTATTTATTTAGTCCCTGAGTTTGACCAATATGTATTCCTAATAGTTAAACATGTCACTATTTTGGTAGAATGGTAAAAACATGAACATTTTATACCCCAATGATAATGAATCTAAAATGTTACACAAACCAGGAATGACCAAAATGTGAGATGCAAATTTTTCAGAAGTTAAACGTTTTTAACTTCTGCTGAAGAGATGACAAAGAGCACCGCCATGTGGTGACAACTAAACAGGTCAAATGTTTATCATAATGTTATTAACATTCGCTCTGCAAATGTCAATAGTAATTTATTGTATAGAGCGAATAGTATTGTCATCTTATATGAACATTTTGAAGCGTGTTGGATTTGGCTTGTGGGGGGATAAGACGCAAAAACAACCAAAATATAGACAGGAAGAGGAAGAGGTGAACTAATGTGACCACAATGTAGCTTTTGCATGGTACCTCTATGATTTGATCGATCCGATGTGTCTCAAATCATAATGGACCGACTATCTAGACAGCATATTTAAACATCATTGGCGCGCGCGACATCTTTGGGAATAAGCACATATAGCCTACACGCGCAGTATTTTTTGAGCATCATAGCCGCGTTCCCCGCTCAAACATGCTGCACGTATCTGTAGCGACCAAACATGCTGTCTACTCTAGGTAGGAAGCTCACTAGAATTTGAAATGCAACCATAGACTTGCTGATGAGTGATAACGCCTCCAGGCAGTGACACTTTGAATTCCCATTATCACGCTTCACACGATATCTCACATTTACGGTAAGAGACTTAGATTTCGTTGTTTTGGATATGGACTCTATAATTTACGTGGTTTTGTTAATGTTTGACCGTTTTAGTTTCTAATAGTTTGTAAAGTACCATTTAAATTTGGAGAAAAGAAAAAAAGAAAAAAAAAAAGAAAAACTGCTGGTGGACTGAAACGGTTAAAGACCATAATTGCTGGTTGGGTATCCCACTTTGTTTGAAATAAATTAAATAACTAAATAAATGAGGCTACAAAAAAAGTTTAAAAAAATTGTGGTAACATTTTATTTTAAGTTTTATTTTAAGTATTGTTACAGTGTAGGCTAATCATATATTCAACATGCACTTACTATTGGGTCAGAGCCGGAGGGTTTGGTTGAGGGTTAGTTTGTGTGTAATTATGCATAATTTAGCTACTATAAGTAGCCTACATGTAACATGTAACAAGGACACTTTAAAATAAAGTTTTACCAAAATAGTTTATGTTTACTTGACAAGTAATGAGATAACTCTACCAATAAACGAGCCCAGTATTTACATGAAGAAATAAAAGTGCCATTACTTGGGTGTTCTTGTAACTACACATTACTATTGTCTTAGCTTAATTAATTAACCTATATAATAACGCAAAAATAAAATAATTAAAATAATTAATAAAAAATTTACCCCCCCCCCCACACACACACTTGCTCTACAAATAGTTTAAAGTTTTTTTTTTAATTAGAAAAAACAACAAAATACATACAAACCATCATATTGTTAAAAAGATGCCACATAGGCCTATTTTGAAGCGCTCTTAATGCTATTTCTCATACTGTCTGTAGTTATGGGTTCTCTTTCTTCCTGGTTTCTACATTGATCGAAGTTCCTGAAACTTACTGCAAAACCTTTGTTTCTGTATTTAATTATGAATTAGTAGGTCATTGTAACTTTATTTTATTCTAGCTTTAATTATTTTAGCTACACGGTTGTCTACTACAATATGGACTGTGTAAAAAACTTGCACTTCTGCTGGCTTTACCAAAGTAAAGTTTAAAAAAACACACACACAAAAAAAAAACATCACGTGCAGTAATGATAAAAAGACTGTTACTCTGTATGTTTCTATTCCTGTAACAGGGCCAACCCACATCTACAAATGTGAGGATGTTCTTTTCAAAAATACATCTGACGGTTGCACCTACATTAAGTTGATTTTGTAACTGCTTAGCTAAAATTCATGTTTTTATACATTCTGATTTTGCAGAGTTTCTGGTTGTAAGCCTTCACTTGACATAAACTGTAAACATGTCCTTCAAATCTGACTGGTTGATTGGAATGTTGTTCCAGAATCAACAAAGATATTGATCCAGGAGCATGTTGCACTTGGTGAAATCAGGTTGAGCTCTATCTTCGCCCTTGGATGAGTTGTCTCTCACCCGGTATATGTCTCTGTGCTAGTTCATGCTGAGCGATAAAGAGGAAGAGTGAAATACTGTGGTTTTGTCTGCCTCCTTGGTTCTCGGATGCTTGTAACGCCTGACTCATTGTCAGATGTCAAGTGTTACGAATGTTCACATGAATGAGAAGTAGGCTATACAGCGTGGTGGAAGTGCAATTGTTTTTTTTAAATATGTTAATCATTTAGTTCTTTTTCTCTTGTGTGCCTGTCATATGTATTAGTGTGTCATGTACTTGCAGAAATCCTGTTTTTGTTTTGTTTTTTTTATACAAAAAAGCAATTGTAAAATAAGAACATCAGATTTGAATCATATATATGTTCCCAAAACATATATATTTCAATATTTGTTTATACATTTATAAATGTAAAAATATATTTTTAAAAATTAAAGGAAGTTTTTTTCTTATTAGTATTAGTAAATTTGGTGTGTTTCATATTAGAATATATTCTAATATATTCAACGTATGTCTAATTAACTTTTTGTCATTGTAACTGTCTTTCTCTGCAGATGAGGGCTGTTGTGATAGCTGTGACAGTTCTCTTTCACTGTATACAAGGTAATGCACGTGGACATCCATGCCTTTTTAAAAAAGTAAAACAAGTCTTTGATGCTTTTGATATTTGATTTTATTAAAGTGTATGTGCATTTTAGGGCAGGAACCACTTTGTCAATCTCGGGCTTCATGTGCTGAATGCATAAAGAGTCCTGGATGTGCGTGGTGCACGCAGACGGTAGGTTATCATGTGAATGGATTACTAGGTTAAATGAACCTGCCAAAAGAATCAGGTTCCCTTGATTAGGGTGGAGATGATGTCTTCCTTTGTCAAAGCTGGAGAGAACTGAGAGAAGAGCTTGCTGAGAAAACGCATTCACATGTAACTTTGTGTGCCTGTTTGAAGGCTCTTTTCCTGCTGTGGTACCTGTGGTTGAGCATGTTTCTCTGTGCAAACTAAACAGCTGCTTCACTGTAAAAAACGTTTGTGGAACATTTGTGGAAACCGATTATCTGAAAACATTTAAGTACATTAACAATTTTTTTTAAGTACAACACTGTAAAAAAATTTTTAGAAAAAAAAATACCTGGTTGCGTAAAAATTTTGAGTTCATTGAAATTAAATTTTTGAGTTAATACAATGAAATTTTTTTGAGATTCGACAACCTTTATTAAAATATTATTAAAAGATTTTGTAAGCATATTGGGTAATTTTGTGCGGTTTATTTCTGATTACGCATTGAAACATCCCAAATTGTGCTATTTTCATGATTTATCAATTTTTTATGTGGTTCAGATACAATAATATTTTGAGTTTCTATTTACTAAACAAATGTCCTTTATTGTATCAACTCAAATTTTTAATTTCAATAAACTCAAAATTTTAAGGCAACCAGGTTACTTACTTTTTTTAAGTTAAACCAACAAAAACCAACAATATTTTTTTACAGTGAATGAATGTTCTGTAATATTTAACTAACTAATTTTACTCACTTAATTTAAACGGTTCGGTCTTACAGTGTTCTTCAGCAATTCAGGCTCATTCCATACATTTTACACTTACTTTACATGGTAACCGTCATGGTTGAGTCTATCACCTATTTCCAAACCTAAGTTACAACACTATTATATCTAATCTTTTGTAGCTTATCTGTTGTGAAGGTGTGAACTTTTATTTCCTTCTAAACTCTATAAATTATATTTAAAATATTTAAATTAAAAGTTAAAAGTATTACCATTTCTGTAGCCTTCAGAAGAAAATGTATTGTTAAACAATTTTGGCAATTATTGTAGTTTATATTACATATATTTACCACAATAATTTGTGTATTTTAAAACCAATAAATCAGTAAATCAATTTAATATAAATAAATAAAATAATGTTTGAATAATATTTCAAATATATCGTTTTCCACTTGAAGAAAAACAGTTAATTTAGATGTTCCCATATGAAGCACGTTTCTTTGTATATTATTATTGTGATCTTTAAAAAATATATATATTTCATAACTGATTGTACTTGCAAATTGCAGGACTTTTTGAAACCAGGCGAGTCTAATGAACGGCGCTGTGATTCTCCAGAGTCTCTCAAGGCCAGGAGTTGTAAATCGGGTCATGTGATCAATCCTGGAAAACATCCCTTGATCCATGTGAAGAACAGTGACCTCAGCAACGATCCTGAATATGTGGTCCAACTAAAACCTCAGAATGTCAAAATTACACTCAGAGTTGGTGAGCTTCTCAGACATATAGCAGCATGATGAAACATATTGGAACATAAACTTGAAGCCATATGCAGAGTATTTACACTTCAGTGTAATTGTTCTCTTTAGTATGTAGATGTAATATTATACAGCAAAGATACACAGGTTTATGTATCTTACACAATACGTCATATACCATATTTTGACTCCTGTTAACATTGTTAGTCAATAGTATATTGGGATCCACTCCCTAAATCACTTTATTTCAAATGTGCAGGAGTTCCATATGAATTCACTATTGAGTTTAAGAGGGCTCGGGGTTACCCTATAGATCTGTACTACCTCATGGATCTGAGCTTTTCAATGAAAGATGATCTGGAGCAAATTAAAACCCTGGGGAGGAAAATCCTCAAGAAGCTGGAGGACCACACAGAGACCATCCGGATTGGTGAGAATCGCTTACTGAAATACTGACATCATTGGTGGCTGACCATTGGTGACATTTTTAACACATTTTACAATTTTTGAAAGTGTAAAATAATCTGAACTACTGGATCACTGACAAATCATTCTAAATAAAACTGTTGCACATTGCATTTCTATATAAATATATTTATTTCTAGTTATACTCTGTTTAAAAAGTTATCGAACACGCCGACTTTTTGGGACTTTAGCTTATTTACCGCATTCCACAGAGTTTGATAGATAATCCATACATGCCATTTTTTATTTCGGTGTGTGCCATAACTCTGTGATCCACCCACCTGCTAGCATAGCTTAGCACAAAGACTGGAGGTCAACGGCTCCATCTAGCCTACAGCTCAATATGTGACAAAATAACGCAAACATTTTCATATTTACCTGTTGTGATGTGTATAGTTACATCATGTACTAAGACCAATAATTTTAATGCAGCCTTGAATCGTACTGAATTTTTTAATTTATCTTATTGCTTAATAAAAATATAAAAAAATATAAAAATGTATAATATGCAGTTGCTAAATTAGAGCTGTGTTTCTGTCATTAACCCTGAGCCCTTTCTGCATCTTTCAGGTTTCGGGTCTTTTGTTGATAAGGAGATGTTGCCATATGTCAGCCAGGTGAAGAGAAGACGTGAGAACCCTTGCCCCCATCGTAAAGAAACCTGCCAACCCGCTTTCAGTTTTCAGAATGTCCTGCCGCTGACTAACGATGTCAAGGAGTTTGAACGAGAAGTTAGCAAACAGAAAATCTCTGGCAACCTGGACTCTCCGGAGGCTGGTCTGGATGCCATAATGCAGGCTGCAGTCTGTAAGGTGAGAGTTGAGTTACCATTAATGAATAAATGTACCGTACATGTAAAGATTTCAGCCACATCTTGCTATTTTAGTGTAAAAGATGTACCAGTGTCTGTGAAAAGCTTAAAAATAATAGCTGCCGCACATAAAACGGCACATTATTTTCCCATTTCTCACCACAGGAGAAGATTAAATGGAAGAATGTGACACGCATTCTGGTTTACACATCTGATGATACTTTCCACATGGCAGGAGATGGACGACTAAGTGGTGTCTTTCAGCCACATAATGGACAGTGCCATCTCAATGATAACGGTACCTATAATGGAAAAGCCTATGTGAGTTTTGCACTATTTTACCTATTTCAACTTAAGACATGTCCAAATCCACTTTTGCTAGTTTAACGGTGGGAAAAATGGTCAGTGGAGCCCTTGCACATGGTCTAAAAGGGTTGCCCCTATTATCTTAATGAGTAATGGGTGTATTTTGGGGGTAATATGCAATAAACCAATCAGAGTCTCATCTCTCATTCCCTTTAAAAGCCAGTTGCGCTTGCTCCATGGTGGAATGCTTACATTTGTGAGTGAAAAGACTGAATGCTTCTCCAGAGAGGAATCCTTTTATTTTTAATATTTAAAAATGTTTGTGTGTTGCTCTGCATCCCTGTGTAATAAGCAAAGTGTACATGTGTAGTGGACCCACCTATAGGCACATATTACCAACACGCTCTTTAAGTAACAAAAAAATATATGCACCATTGACTTTAGACCAGGTTTCATTTGGTCAGTGATGCAGTCTATTTCAGTTGCCTCAAAATAGTAACGAGACAACAATGCGCCTGAACACACTCGATTTTAGAGCAGCTCACAAATGCTCAGCTCAGCATGGGCTCACAAATGGGCGTGAGTACATATGCTGTTTAAACAACGTGGCGCTGGACATGAAAGTGATAACTGCGTCAGGCTGAAACTAGCAAAAAACACTTGTGTTGCGCCGGGTGTATGATAGGGTATGGAAGCCTGTTTCCTCCACTAAATAAAAAAATAAAAAGAGTAATTGCGACTTTTAATCTCACAATTCGGACTTTTTTCTCACAATTGAGAGTAATAAAGTCAGAATTCTGAGATATAAACTCACAATTGTTTGATATAGTCACAACTCTGACTTTATAAAAAGTCAGAATTCTGAGATAAAAAGTCACAAATCCTCTTTGTATTTTTTTATTTATTGGTGGAAATGGGCTTCCATCATAGGGCCCTGTATGATAAACATTCTTCATGCTTTTCCTATTATAGATGGATGTCAAAGGAATAAAAATCTAACTTTAACAGGAATATAAGTGATTGTTTCCATATTGGACGACAAAACATATCATATTAATGTCTTACAGGATTACCCGTCAGTTGGCCATGTATCTAGAGTTCTTCAGGATAACAATATTCAGCTCATATTTGCTGTGACTGAGGACATCTATCCAGCATATAAGGTTTGAGGGAAATATAACTACAATACTGTTCAAAAGTTTGGTGTGAGTAAGATTTTTTTTTAAAAGAAGAAATTAATACATTTATTCAGCAAGAGTGCATTGAATTGATGAACAGTGGCAGTACATAATTCATCAAACAATACTGAAACACAAAAATCTTAAGCAGCACAACTGTTTTCAGCATTTATAATAAAAATATATATTCATTGAGCACCAGCACATTAGAATGATTTTTGAAGGATCATGTGACACTGAAGACTAGAGTAATGATGCTGAAAATTCAGCTTTACCATTACAGTATTACTGTACAGTATTACTCAGTGAGCAAAAGACTTCTTTCAAAAACATTAAAAAATCTTACCAACCTCAAACTTTTGAACAGCATTGCATATACATTTAGATATTTAAATACATCAGTTACTACTAATAATTTAATTTAAATAATCTCTTATTTTCCATCTCTCTCTCTCTCTCTCTCTCTCTCTCTCTCTCTCTCTCTCTCACACACACACACACACACACACACACACACACACACACACACACACACACACACACACACACACACACACACACACACACACACACACACGTATTCACAGGCATTGAGTGCATTGATTCCTCAGTCAGTGGTTGGTGTATTAAAGGATGACTCTAGTAATGTTGTTGATCTCATCTCTGAAGCCTATGAGGTGAGTGTTTTCATTATTTGCTATCCAGTTTTTTGACTGTTTTTTGAATTTTTACTTTATTTAGTTGGCTTTGGCTCTGGTCCTGCTTCCCACTTGAACTAACAGTAATTACAAATGGCTGTTAGAACAAAAAAGTCAGTGTTTCCCTGCTGTTTTCCACTTCTGCTTAATGGTTAAATAATTTACAAAATTAACCTGAACTGCGTATGGTTGTTTGTTCCTATTACATGACCTACTTTATAAATCAATAAATTAATTGCCATACATGGAATTATTTAATTTTAAATTATATTATTATGTGATCATTATTTTGATCATGTGACTGCAAAGTCATATATTAGAGATATTAATTAACTGCTTGCCAAGTATAACGGTCAATTGTACAGTTTAGTGGTTATTATATGAAAATATTTGACCGTAGTATGAAACAATTGACTGTTCAGCATCAATTCCAGAGAGCCACATTTATTTTTTTGCACTTTAAACTCTTTAACTAATAAGTAGACAACTTACTGAAAAAAATAAAACTACATGACAGGATCCATGGCAAAGGCATTTTGCTTTAATTCATTTATATATCACTTTATATTTTTACATACTGAATATACATGTTTATGTGGGCCAGAATTTGCTAGCAGCCATATGGCCCAAGACTGTAGCCCAAGACTGGTTTCTCGCTGAAGCTAAGCAGGGCTGAGCCTGGTCAGTTCCTGGATGGGAGACCAACTGAGAAAACTATTTGCTCCTGGAAATGGTGTTAGTGAGGCCAGCAGGGGGTGCTCACCCTGTTGTCTGTGTGGGTCCTAACACCCCAGTATAGTGATGGGGACACTATACTGTAACAAACACCGTCCTTTGGATGAGACGTTAAACCAAGGTCCTGAACCCTCTGTGGTCATTAAAAATCCCAGGATATCCTTCGGAAAAAGAGTAGGGTGTAACCCCGGCATCCTGGCCAAATTTGCCCATTGGTCCATCATGGCCTCCTAATCATCCCCATACACTGATTGTATTGTTCTGGTGCAATATGGACGCCGTCGCATCATCCAGGTGGATGATTCACATTTGTGGTGGTTGAGGAGATTCCCCCCTTCCATGTATAGCACTTTAAATGCATTGAAAAGAGTTATATAAATGTAACAACTTTTTACATTTATATAACTAACAATTATTATTATTATTATTATTATTATTAGAATTTGTCGTCCACGCTGGTGTTAGAACAGGAAGGAGCTCCAAAAGAACTTGACGTGTCCTATAGGTCTCCATGTAAAGGAAATGAAACAGATACTGAATGGAAGGATAAAGGAGAGTGTCAAGGCATAAAGCATGAGACGGTGAGCGCCACCATCACTGGTTTCCTCGTAATTATCAGAAACAAGATATGTTTGTTGTTGTGTCTGATAAGAATAAAGAAGTCTTGTTTTTCCTTGTGATTTATTGTTTTTATAGATTACGTTCCAAGTACGTTTGAACGCATCTGCATGTCTAAATACGCCTCAGACATTTCGGATCAAAATGCAAGGTATCAGTGAGGAAGTGAAGATCAATGTGGAGACAGAATGTCAATGTGACTGTGGTGTTCCAGAGAAGGCTTCCAAACACTGTAAGGGTACAGGAACGCTCTCGTGTGGCGTGTGCAGGTAGAGTCCCCTACTGTCTCACTAGGGAACTACATCAGCTGTCAAAATCTGTGAAGATGCAATGATTAGAGCCTATTTGAATTCAAAAAAAGAATTTTCCTTTTTCTATGAAACACAAAAGGTGATCTTAGACAGATTTTTTTCCATACAACAAAACTTGGATGATTGTGATTTCTTCTAAGAAGTTATAAAGTTAACTGTTGCTTGTTAAACCATCCACTGACGGTCACCGTTATTGTGTATTGTGTACCAAGTATTGAGGTATTATATAGATGTTATCTTAAGTGTAAGTGTACAAGAAATCTACTGTGTTGTGTATTTACACTTTAATTAATATGCATGGCTTAATAAGTGCTACATTGTTTGAGTACAATTTACAAGGAAAGAGTGAGTAACTAATTGCAAAGTAAACTTTAAATGAGTAAGTAGAAATTAATTAACAAACTCAAACCGGCCAGTGGCCAAGATAAATCAACATATTATTTTTTGTTAATTTTACATTACTTAATCTGTATACTATCTGAATACTTTGGTGATTTGCTTTTTTGTGACTTTCCAGTGAAAATCAGCATATCTTTTTGTTTTTCACTGTAGAAAGAAAATAATACAGTGCCAGAGCGACACACCGATATATTTAAATATTTTAAGTGAATACCTGATTTTTTTAACAAGTGTAAATGGTAGTCTATGTACAAATGTATTTATTTGTCTCACTAGAATTGTTTCAATGTGTGTATTAGCTGTGACGAAGGCCATTTGGGTCAGCACTGCGAGTGTGTGCAACAGAGTGATGCGGACTCTACTGCCAACATGCTGGCATCCTGTCGGCCTGACAACAACTCGCTGGTATGCAGTGGGCACGGCATCTGTGAGTGTGGCAAGTGTGTGTGTCAACACCTCTACAGAGGGAAGTATTGCGAGTGTGATGCCAATAGTTGTGAACACAAAAATGGCAAGCCCTGTAATGGTAAGTGTAGTGGAGTGGCACAAATATTTTGCCTTAAAATGTTTGTTTCTGTAAGTTTTTCAGAACTCATGATCCACTCCTGCATGTGTTCGTCATAGATAAAGGAGATTGTATATGTGGACAATGCTACTGTTGGGAAAACTACACTGGGCCTGCATGCGCGTGCTCACCCAGTCAAGACAAGTGTATTAATGACAACGTGCTTTGCAGCGGTCAAGGCAAATGCACTTGCAACCAATGTGAGTGTAACACAGGGTTTACTGGAGAGGACTGCTCTACATTCATCGATGCTTGCATGCAGTTTAAGTGAGTTTCTACTTCTTCCTGTAATCTGATATCTAAATGTCATGATTATTTTTTACTGAGGTGTGCATTTGTGTGTGGGTTTGTTACTTCTTTAAGCCACAATTTAGGTTTACTTAATAATGATAGTGTTGCATCACAAGACATTTGAATTGTGACATAATGTCTGGTCCTCATTAAAGCTTATTCTGGCCACCCACTTATACTGGAAGAGACTGTCTGATGGACATGGAAAGTACCCAACCACAGTTTTATGTGAAATATATTACCACAATAATAGTTCAGATAATGTTAGGGCAGTCTCTGTAAAAGGTGCTAGCAAGTCATATATTTGATTCCCAGAGATTGCATGAAGTGATAAAATACCTTGAATCCAATGTATTACAATTGCAAAGTCACTTAGGATAAAAGTGTCTGACAGTTGCCTTTCTCTGTTTTTGTGTGTCTGTAGGGACTGTGTAAAATATCAAGTGGAAGATGTTAAACCTGATGACTATGCTTTGAAATGTTTAAATGCTGACATATCTCGTCTTGATGGCACTCATGAGCTGCGTTGCACATATCAAGATAGCATTTCATATGAAGTGGAACTTGGTGCTAATGGCAAAATTACACTTCGATATGCAGACCTGCCCCGTATGTATTAAAATATAATACTGTTTTTAAAAAATATTATTCATTTGATTAGACCACACCACACATATACTTGTGTGACACAAAAAGGATGTACCTGTGAATGTTAAAAGTTAAAATGTGTTTTTTTGTTTTGTTTTGTTTTTTTTGTCTCTGTAGGTTCCGTTGATAAGACTATAGTTATAATTGGCAGCTCTGTGTCAGGCATCATTTTTATTGGCATTATAATAATCATTATATACCGTGTCTTGCTGGAACTGTATGACATTAGAGAATATCAGAACTTCGTCAAAGCACAGAAACAGACCGAATGGAATGAGGTGACGCATGCAAAGACACACTTCTTAACGCATTAAGCAGTTTTGGCTATAAATGTGGCGCAAATTGTAACCTGTGTATATAAAAATAATGCTTTTGTGTGAATTTAAAGAATTTACAGATTGATGATTTAACAGTCTAATGTTTCTTTGTTCAATGCAGGTCGAGAATCCTCTTTTCAAAGGTGCCACAACAACGGTGATTAACCCTTTGCATATGCAAAATGATTAGAACGCAAAGCAACATTCTGAAATTATTTAACATTCGGAGAGAGGATCTCTCAACGTTTACTATTGCAATATCTTGTTTTATTTTTTTCCCCATGTTTTCTATTGTACATTTTACACTGTGCAAATTTAAACCTCTTTAAAATATGTATTTTAAGCTAGCAATAAATAAAACATTGCAATACAGGAGGAACAGGTCTGTTATAAATATTGTATTTTATGCATGCTGAACACAAAGCCTTGAGTTTCTCTTATGAGAGCTCAGCTTTATTGTGAAACATCAACTCTATCTAAGAAAACTTGCAATATTAAGCAATGGATTTCATAATAATGTCATCTGGGACATCATGATAGTCCTCATAAGGTAACTAAAGCAACTTTACAGTTTACATTATAGTTTAATGTTTTATGTTTAATGTCTGAGTGGTACGCCTATGACTTTGTGATATGTTGTTGAAGAACTTTGAATAAACTTTGATCACAGTTTATTTTACTCATTAATGCAAAAATATCTTTTCTCTATTATGGAATGTCAAAGCTGCCAATATTGCATGAAAATATGCATGGACTTCACTGTAGCCTAAATGTACCTGCTTCCTCTCCGTGAGAAAATATCAAGCACTTCCATTTCAGAGTCCCTGTAATCAGATCTGTCATCTGTTGAAGATGCTGTTCATGTTTGTTAGCCCAGGACATTTTACAACACAGTAGGCTGGATTGCTGTCTGAGGTAAATCCCGCCCTCCTCATTACCCTACGCACAAATAAATGTAAGAAGAAATAAACGCAGAAATAAATAAATGCAAAACGCTTAAAATTGTTTTTCTTGTATTTTACTTGTTCTGAGTAAATAATAATAATAATAATAATAATAATAATAATTATAAATGTACCGTTAAAAACTTATAAAATAAATTGTATGTTATCTGTCATAATTAAGTTTCAGTTTATTTAAATACATTAAATTAATGTATCACTTTATATTATATGTTATATTTCCGACAGATTACTATGCATATGTATTAACACCGTATACCGTAAAAAAAGATTTCTACTACTACTAAGGAAAACAGCAGCGAACAGAGGTAGCTACTTGGTTATTTAATTCTAAAAACTACATTACCCATGATTCCTTAGCTCAACTTCAGTGTCCCGATAAGCTTTGCGGCATTTTAAACAAGTGCGCGAGCAGCTCGATTGTTTTTCGCTGCTGTCATCCTGATAACTGCGACTCGCGACTGGACAAATTGTACATTTATTGTACGTTTATATCTATTGAAGATACATGTGAACGCCACATTTCCTAAAACTCAAATAGAGCTGCTATTCCTCCACGTTTGACCGTTTAACCGAGCATGGTAAGTGACAGGCTAACAGGTTTGATTTGTTTACACGGATTGGGGGTTGACGCTGGACTGAGTTAGCTAAAATGCTAGTTGGCCGTTTTATAGTAATGTCTGCAAGAAAGCATAGCAGATGATCATAAAACATAACTTACGTTTAATCTAGTGAACTTTGCTCATTGTTGATACACGTAACTTACTTGTCATTCAGTCCAAATAACGCTGCAATAGTGATAAACGTAACGTTGTATTTGTTTTTATTATATATACAATACACACATATTAGTTTACCACACACGTATGTTAACGTTAGTTTACTGTTACAGTAATTCTTTTCAACATCTGAAATACTTGGATTGCTTAAAAAGCAGTTTGTATTGCAGACACAACCGTGATAACAATGAAGTGCCTGAGAACAGAGGAGTATTTCCAACAGTTATCTTGTGTAAAGGACACTGTTGTTCTTTACAACGTGCTCAAGGTAAAAAAAATAATTAAAGAAATAATTGTTTTCTATGTACAAAACATGTGTTAATGGGAACTGTTTATTTCATATATGATGCACACTTCTGGAGTTTTTCTTTTCCTTTTTTTGCTGCAGAAACAGGTGGATGATGGGCTTGGTCCTTATGGTCGCACAATGTGCGACCGTATCATCCGGGCATGCAACCAGTGCCTGGGCAGTGGTGATCTGGACCCTGCCCATCAGGGGCAGATAGTGGAGTTGGTGGAACTGGCCATCCAAGGGTTTGAATTGCTCGAAGAGTCTGGAATGCAGAGCAACCCATTTTATCTTGAGAAAATAGTCTTCCACATCCTACAGAAAGTCTGTAACCTTGGAGCTCACGGCCCTGCATGTCGATTGGGCCAACTCATGTATAAAAGACTGAAGCGTTTGTCTGCAGAGGTACAGTATGAGTCTTGAAAAATCATAAAAAGTTCCATCTCAATAAAATAAGTATCCATTTATTTTTAAACCGTTGGCATTTGTTAGTCAAAAATGTGGAAACCCTGTAGAATTGACTTTCAATTGTAATAAAAGGATCCATATTTCAAGGTACTCTCTGTAGATCTTTTTTTTCCCTCATCAACAGACGGATGACTTCCATGTTTTGGTGCGGAATTACTTTGCAGTGCTGTGGAACAGTCTCCTGTCTAACAGAATGAGTGGTTCAACCCTCCCTCCACGGGACAGACTTCACTGTCAGCTACAAGCTTTAACCTTCAAACTCCTAGAACAGGAGTCCGGCTCACCCGGTTTCCCATCCAAAGTTCCTCTGTTTGTAGAAGAAGCGGTAGCGGACTATGAACGGTCGTGTGGGTGTTTTACTCTCGACGATGTGAGTTTTCTGACCTCTGAATTGCGAGAACTGTTCTTCGGCCCTTTATTCAATCCACAAGACTCTAAGCTGACCTGTTCTTCGCTGGCTGTGAGCTGTGAGGTGGTGTTTAAAGTGTGTAAACTGCTCTGTAAGAGTCAGTTTTCAGCCGAGGCTGTTGGACTTCTGCGCGGCTCTCTAAAGGGGGTCGATGGCCATGTTGGTTTGCGTTCAGCTCTGAGCCTCGCAGATTGTGCTGTGCAGCTGCAGTGTGCGTTAACCTCTGGAGGTGAATGCAGTAAGGCTTTCACTGAATGTGCACGTGCACTCAGGGTGCTGCCCCGTGCCATGTCGGGCCCTGAGTCTCATGCCCTATTTGAGGCTTGTCAGCTAGTAGTTTGGGCATTGGAAGCAGGTCAGTGTAAAGGGATGGATATAACCACATTGCTGGCTTGCTTTTCCTTTTTAGAAGAATATCAGGAGCTTCTGTTTGCACAGCAAAAGGTAAGATTGTATATAAATTCACTAGTACTCATTGATATATATTTTGAATGTGAATTTTTAAAAGCTTTTGTTTTTTCCAGGAATCGTTTTCGCAGCAGGTGCAGTACTCCCTTTGCTTCAGCTTTTACCAGGGTTTCATTAGTGCATACGATAGTCTTCATGCATCTCAGGTAATATACTAAACCTTCTTTAGGCCATGATAAAGTGATTTACAAGATGTTTCACATTTGTCCTTCATTCAACATTTACGTATAAAGGTGTCAGCAGGCGATTCTCTGGACAGGATGCTGTTGTACTGCCAGGCAACTGCAGGACGCATGCTTGCTGAACTGCGGACACTCTGCAATGACAACTTCTTTCTAAAAGCAGGTATATATTCCTAAAGTCTACATGCTGAAATCTGGTTAGATGTTTGAACTCGTTATAGAATATATATATACACTACCAGTCAAAAGTTCAATTCAAAAGCAGAATTTTGACAAATATTGCTATATAGTGATGAAAAGGTTGCACGGATTCTGATATGACTGTTCAGACTAAGGTTGCATTGCAAAACATCTGACCGGTACCAGATTTAGAACCACATATGAAGTGGCCCAAATTGGAATTAAAAAGATCAGTTTCCATAGGATTTGTGCTGTTTGCACTGTCATGACAAACAGGTCTGAGCACACATGAGTAAAAAAATATCAGATTTGGGCACATTTACCTGCAGTCTGAATGTAGCCTATTACCAAGAATTTAAATGGTAATGTTATTACTTATAATAACGGTTTTGCATTTTTATTTGGTCCTTAGAAATCATTCTAATATGCTTATTTAGTTCTCAAGAAACACTTTAAATCAATGTTGAAAACCGTTTAAAAAAGATGTTTTGCCTTATAATTTTACAGCATTATTTGAATAGAAAGTTCAAAAGAACAGCATTTTTTAAAGAATTTTCTTGGAGAGAAAAAAAATATCAACTTACTGACACCAACACTTTGAACTGTAGTGTAGGTTTACCAGTAAGTGCTCATAAATTGAATTCTGTATTCATTTATATTTGTTTTTCCTTCTAGTGTGTGCGGTGAATAATGTGGTGTATGAGCTGTTTAACAGGAAGCTGTATGAGGGAGCCTTTGGCTTGGCTGTGATTGTGTGTCAGGAGCTGTGTAAGGACTGCCCACCTTCTCTTCCTCTGGATAGGGTAAGAACTACATCTTCCTTTAGTCATTTTTTTGTGTGCTTTTGATTCATTTGTGCTTTTTTGTGTGTGATTTGATTGTGCTTTTGATTGATTTTTATTTTTATTCACTTAAAGAGAATAAAAAGGTACAAAATGTATCGTGAAGTTTAGTGGTTTGAAGGGGTCATGAACTGAGAAATCAAATTTTGTGTCAAAATCAAAAAATTGGGGATCTTTGACGTCAAAGGGAGGCAAGCACCACCTCTGCACAAGAAGACCAAGCCTACTTCATCACTGCCTGTTTAGCCCTGTCCACCAGCAGTGGGCCAGCTGTCAATCAGAGAGTTTATCAGTGACCCGTTTATCAGTGACTGAGTTCTGGACTTCTGCCAAAACTCTCATTTGATTCAACAAATCTTGTTTTGTTGAACTATTCACGTTTGCACTGTTAATGAAGATGAAAGCATTTGTGTACATAAACTGAGTTGCAATGACGAGATCCTGCTGTCAGACGCTGAACATGTGTCTGTGATTGGCTACAATATTCATCTCAATGTTCAAGGATCATGCAACCTTTCATGCCCTGATCTAAAAAAATGCCATTGATATAAATGTAATGCAACACTTTTAAAGGGGTGGTTCCGTGTTTTTTTTTCTAGGCTAAGTTGTGTTTATGGGGCGCAGTACAACAATCTTAATACTACAACTTTTTTTTTTAAATGCCATATTTTTCTTAAATTTTACGTTTATTCCACACCGCTGTCTCCACTGTCCTTTGAACAGCTCGTTTGCTTCCTGCTTCTATGAAGCCGATCCCTCTGAAAAACGCAATGGTCTTAGATTGGTTAGATGGCCAAATGTAGTTTCATGTATTTATATTGGCTGAAGTACCAAGCACAGGTTGTCTGGAAACGCCATGCCCCTAAACATTACGGGCAGAAGTCACATCTGGGGCAGTGTTTTTGTTAATATCAAGGGTTTATGATGTCACCAACTCAGGAAGAAGCTTGTTGTAGTCCAAATTTGGCCGTTTTTGTAGGCAATATACTGCCATAACTATAAAAGACATTATCACCGTTTGCATTGAACTTTATGAGGCTATATCAAATGAAAAGACGTTAGCCAATCACAGCAGTGGGCATTTACACTGAACTCGCAGCAGATATGCCCCCCCAAACAGAGCATTCAGAGAAGAGGGCTAAAATCAAGGTTGGAAAAATGCCTTTTATTTATAAATGATGACAGATTTTGATGTAAAAAGCATTCTAACATTATAAGTGCACCCCAGGAAACATAAAACAACGCAGTTCATGACCCCTTTAATGTGGCTCTTTGTACTTGACTTTTCTGCTCTGTTTTATGAATAACATGACTCTTTAGAACTGTACATTCAGTTTAAAAGCATGCAAATGCATAAATGACAATATAAGCTCTTGACTGTTTTTATTTTATTGTTTGGATGTTTCAGGTAAATCGCTGTTTCATGCTGACGGTGCAGTGTAGCCGGCGTGGAGGTCAGCTTGAGCGAGCTCTAGACTGGATTGTGCGCTGGATTCGAGTTTTGGGAGTGCATATTTTTGATAATCTGGCAGAACCTGTGTCGCTCTGGGTCAAAACCAAGTGTGATGCTGCCCGAGCTGGAGAGGACGACATGCGCCTGAGGTAATCAAAAAGGGTTCCGGTGTACTGTTACTTGCCACTTCAGAGTGAATGTGCTGAAAATCTCTTTCTCTCTCCCCTTTTTGGTTAGGACTCTGAGAGAGGGGTTGGGAGAAGCATTCATGGATGAAGAAGTGCTGATATGTTTGTTAGAGGAGGAGTTGCGTGTTTATAAGGAGCAGACTGGAGATACAGCACAGGAGCGGTACAACACACTCTGTGACCTCTTAGATATATGCCATGATGAAACACCACACACATTGAGACGGGCTACTTATCTTTGTGAGATGGCACAGGTTGTGTGCTACCAGGACTTCAGCCAACAGACTGACTGGTGGGTGAAGTTAAACACAGCAGGACCATGTTCACTTTTATAAAATAAAATCTGCTTTTGTCTAATTTGAATCGGAGATAAAAGATTGAAAATATAGAGGTCTTCTTTTTTGTTTTGTTTTTTTGTTCTTGCTAATCAGCTCAGCGGTTGACTTTACCCATGAGGCTATGCGGTTGCTGGAGGCAGAGCCAGAGACAGCAGAGAATGCTGATAGGTTGAAGGATGAGAAGGCACACGCCTCCTTATGGCTCTACATCTGCACTCTTGAGTCCAACCTGCAGGAGGTCAGTGCCTTGTACACTACCAGATGTTTCTGTTCCTTAAAGGGGGGGTGAAATGCTGTTTCATGCATACTGATCTTTTTACACTGTTAAAGACTTGGAATCCCATACTAAACATAGACAAAGTTTCAAAAGTTAAGGTGGACGTTTGATGGGAGTATTTCTTTGTCAAAAATACTACTTCCGGTTAGTCATAAGTTTCGGCAAGTTTTTTGAGATCATGCGTCCCCTTTGACGTTAATGGGGGCGGAATTTCCTTGTATGGGCCTTACGGACAATTCTACCGGAAGCGCGAGAGAGAGAGAGAGAGAGAGGGAGAGAGCGAAAGTAACAGGCTACGCCCATCAAAGCGCTGGCTTGTAGGATGCTGGACAGGTGATGTGCACATAACAATGTCACCAAAAAAGTGCGTTTTTGGTTGCCAGACCAATACAGTCCTGCACAGATTCCCCAAAAACCCCGCGTTAAGGCAACAGTGGATGGAATTTGCTTTTCCGGATCAGCAACTGAGTTGCGCGAATGTTTATATCTGTTCGCTGCATTTCGGTGCCGACTGTTTCATAAACAAGGCCCAGCTCGACGCCGGATTTTCCCGATCGCCTAATGCTGAATGATGGAGCAGTCCCAACGTTAGAACCGCAGGCGGTGAGTGAGACTGCTTCAAATGTCTGTGTTTTTGCCTATGCTCATCAAGTAGCCCAAACATGATCACGTATAGTTAATTGATCAATGGAGCATGCGATGTGTAGTGCGTGTACATTTGTTTAGCTGGCCACTATATGTGTAACTTTATGTTTGTGTATTGTAAAAGCACTCCAAACAACAATACACAAAGAGGGGGGAAATATGTTGAACTAAATAAGCACGCTTCTTCATTCAAATGCGCTACTATTCCGTGTCTTTCTATGTAAACACTAACTTAACCTGGCGTGCAAAACCAGTCCGCTTACTGTCTACACAAACCACGCGTAAACACAAACACACGTGCACAACTGCACTTCCCACATGTACACCTTCAAAGACAAAAATATGACGATATAATTCAAGTATAAATATGTAAATAACACAAGCCGCTAAGCATATTATATAGTTAGTGTATAACTTGTACCACATAGAGACGTCCTGCTCTAGTCGTTTTTGCTGCTGCTCCTGTTCAACTGCAGCCTCTGGGTCTGATTCCGGATCATAGATGTATGGCTGTATCTGATTAAAAGCCATATTTTTATTTTGAATAAAGTTTTTTTCCAGCTGTTAGGGATGACACAGCTTTACGACGCACTCGACTCAACACAATAGCAGCAGCGAGCACACGTCATTATTTAGCTCCGCTCACACGACACGCCCCCACCCGCTCGGCTTTTTTCGGAAAGACTCGGAACAGCGCATCTTTCTTATATAATTATAAAAAAAATAAAGACTTTTCGGAGATATGCAGGATGCAATGCTACTCTATAGGTACTCAAGATTGACATGACACTGACTGAAACTGAGTGTTTCACCCCCCCTTTAACTTTCTGATCTGCATTATTATTTTTGTAGACACATGTAACGAAATTTATCCCTATACATTTATTTATGTAGTTGGTTCATTTAATTTAATAGAGGAGTTATCTCAGGCAGGAAATGTAACCCACTGGCGCCCAATATACTTTAACTTGCGTTTGATTTTGATTTTTTTTTATAATACTAATGAAGAATGATTAGGTGTGTCCAAATTTTGGTTGTTAGTGCACACTGTTGTTCAAAAGTTTAGGGTCACTAAGATTTTTTTTTTTTTTAAAGAAATAAATACTTTTATTCAGCAAAGATGCATTAAATTGACCAGAAAGGACATTGAAGACATTTTATAAGGTTACAAATAATTTATTTCATATAAATGCTGTTTTTCTATTTAACTTTCTAATCATTAAATATATTTTTAATTCTATCACACCTTCTACAAAATTAAGCAGCACAACTGTTGATCTTGAGCACCAAATCAGCATATAATAATAACTTCTGAAGTTTCATGGTACACTGAAGATTGGAGTAATGGTTGCTTAGAATTCAGCTTTACCATCAGAGGAATAAACTAGATTTCAAAATAAAGTAGAAAATCAAATGAATGCAACTTTGGTGAACATAAGAGACTTTCCAGTAACATCATTTTTTTTTTTTTTTTTTACAAACCCCAAACCTTTGAACAGCAGTGTACGTTCATTCCCCCCAAAAATATACAGCTGTGCTTCTCTTTATTTTCTGTTGTGTGCGTAACAGGCTGTGGACACAGAGAAGCGATTGCGTGCAGTGCAGGAGGAGAATAAAACTGAGCTGAATATGGATCCTGTTCCCACTAATGATCTAGAGTACGAGGACAAACAGAAATCACAAGAGAGCCAGTTAGTCTATGATGGACTACGCTTCAATCTACTGGCTCACAGCAGTAAGCCACACACTCAAACTCGAAATACGTACTTGCATCAATTTATAACATGCAAAATGTGCAGTAATAGGGCTCCAGAACAGGTTTGAGAAGCATTGTTTTTTTTAGGATAATCTAATAATACTGTTGATCTGTGTGTCTCAGAGCTAAGTGAGCCTTTGGATAGATGTTTGTCTCTGTGGCGGAGTCTGTCTAGGGGGTCTGTGCCGGCAGTTAGAGACCCTAAACTCACTGCTTATTCCATGACACTGATGGCTGCCCTCTACACACTTATGGGCAAAGTAAGATTACATACCCACATCACTCACGGTGTCCTGTGTAACATTCGTCTCCTCAAACACATTGCCACCAAGAGAGAAGTATCTGAAATTTGTATTAAAGTTGAATAATCAATATGTCTCTGTTAGCATTTGCAAGCTCTGGAGGCATATAAGCTCGCTGCAGCCCTTTTCCATAGCCTTGGCGATGCACAAAATACTGCGAATGCCTTTTGCCACTCTACCAGGATCCTGCTGTATCTGGGCTCCCCTCAGCTTGCACAGGTGAATTAATGTTAACCAGGACAAACTTTTTTTTGGACAATTAATAGCCTTATATTATACTGTACATTTATATTAAACTCTTAACAAGTTGTTTACATCAGAACATTGTCTGCATGTTTCAGGTGGAATTACAAAAAGCAGAACAGAGTTTGACTTCTGTGAAGACCTCTGAGGGCTTGGTTATATCCATGCTGGCTATGCTGCAAAAAGCACAGATAAACTACGCTTTAGGACAGGTAATACTTGTTTATATAATTGCTAGACTCCTTTTAAATTAGCCACGTTTCCACCGCAGGAACTTTCCCCAGGAACTTGGGACTTTTGGGTTGTAGGGACTCATTGTGTTGTTCCTGCTGTCGAAACACAATTAAATGGTCTAAATTAAGTTCTGGGTAAAAATGTCCCCCTCAAAACGGCCCTACTCGCAAAGTAGTACTTTTTAAAAGTTCAGGAACTGTCGGAGGTGGGATTTAGGCTCTGAACATGCTAATTGGCTGAGTGTATTTTCTCTGCGTAAGTGTATTTTTGGAAGTCGAAATGGAAAGTCGTGTGCAGTCCTGCGTCACTGGGCTAATCTTCATGGTACTTTAGATGCAGATAGCTATAGGTCTGGAGAAAAACAATTCCTGGGACAAATTGTTCCAGGTAATTTTGGAGGAAACGGGGCTATTGTAATTGTACACTTACTGACAAAACAGCGGATCTGTCTCTGCTTGCTTTCTCAGGTGGAGCATGGTGTGTGCTGCCTGATGGAGGTGATAAAGGAATCTGCTCAACATCATTCTAAGAGCTGGTACCTGCTCAGGGCACGAGCACTGCAGACAGCCAGTGAATACTTGAGTCTGGACACACAGGCTTTAGATTCACAGTTACGTCAGAACATCACTCAGAATGGTAAGCTCTAATCCAATACAAAAATTACACATTTAGGTACCACAAACAGAACCGTTATATCCCATGTATAAGCTCACATAAATGTACAGTTGAAGACATTCCTCTTGCGTGAACTTTTATTGGAGCTAGGGAAAAACAGTTGCTTCGTTAAAATAGAATTGTCAGCCTTTAATTTAAAGCCTTAAGCTTGGAACATACTCTGCAAGAACAAAGAAATTTGTTTGTTTTCTCGAGGTGGCAAGAACAAAGTTCGTTCTGGCAGTACATTCCATACTTCACGAGAAAAGCAGGTGCCGATCATCTGGGTTTCTCTGCATTAACCACGCCTACTTTAAATTTCTGACCAATTACACAATAGTTCTCGAACACCCGCAAGAAAAAAGTTCTGCTCAGGCGATGTGTCGAGAACAAGCTGCGAGAACTCCCAAACCAGGGCTGCGAGAACGAAATTACGTCATTTTGTTCTCGCAGCCCTGGGAGCGAGGACTTTTTTTTCTCTGTTCTTGCGGAGTATGTTGCAGCCTTTAATTGTTTCTAGAATTAATTACAAATCAGAAGGTAAAAATATGGTGGACTGTTTGGGGTCAATATTTTTTGGTCATTTATTTATTCAAACATAAGTCAAAGCAGTAATATTAATCAAGTACTATTACAGTTTCAACAGTTTTTAACTTTTCTATTTTCATATGAATTAAATTATTGGAATGGAATTTATTGCTGTGATGATGGCAAAGCTGAATTTTCCACAGCCATTTGATTACTCCAGTCTTTAGGGTCACATGATCCTTTAAAATATATAATTATATGATGATTTAGTGCTCACGTGACACTTCTGATCACTGTTCAAAAACAGTTCTGCGTAATCTTTTTGTGGAAAACATACGTTGAATAAAAAGTTCAAGTGGGAATCTTTTATAAATGCTGATTAAAAGTATTACCCATATACTATGTGTGATTTAAAGTTGTGAATTATGTGTTGTAGGTCTGAAGACTTCAGACACAGCTCAATATGAAGGGTTAAAGCTATTGTGCAGCCTTGTGATGATGTTGCTGGGCAACGGGTTTTATGGTGCCCCTGGACCAAACACAGACTCTCGCTTTGTAGACCAAGGTACAAGCAGTAACATTTTTGTCTACTTAAAGGAACCTTTTTCTGTTTGTTATTTTCAACTTGATGTGTTTACTCCCTGTAGGAGACAGTGTTGTTTTTAAATGGCTGTTGCTGAGTGAGGTGCTGGTGTGCTCTGAGAGAATGGTGATCTTGAGGAGCAGCAGTGGAGCCATTAATGAAGCCAAAGCTCAATGTCTAGAGGCTCTCAAACTGGCCACCAAACTGCAGACACTCAGCCAGTGAGTGGATGCTCCATTTCTTTGAGTGTTAGAGTTCAGAATGTGTGTGACAGTTCGGGTATGTTTCTGACATTGAGGGGTGACATGAATGACAAACTAATGTTTTTTTCCTCTAGTCACAAGTAGACTTAAATCTGTTTCTGGGATGCCATACAGATCTTTTGTGGATTTGTAATTGCATGTTTTGTTTTGTTTTGTAGCTGTGCTGAGCTGTTGGTGTTGAAGGCAGAACTGGAGTTGATGAAGGGTGCAACTGAATCTAGTAGTTTGGATCTGGAGCAAGTTAGAAACTTACTTGATCTTTGTACAGGTACAATTGGAGATATAATTCTGATTCTCCCAGAATTACCAAATCAAGACACCTTAAACCCTTTCTTGACATTGTTTGTAATTTTACAATATTATTGATTTATTTCACTGCTGTTAAATCCACGCTAGATTTACAAAAACAAAGTATTTCTTTTAACAATAACATTTATATTTTGGTCTCATTCCACTTGGATGTAGATTTTGGTCAGGGGCAACAGCAGAAGTCTGAGGTGAAAATAAAACCACGCAAAGGTCGGCCAGTTGCCCCTTCTTCCTCTGGTCACACCCTTGAAGATGATGATGAGGAGGAGGATCTGAGTGGAATCCTTAGCTCTCGTGCCCTTCTCAAGGAGCCTGTGGAAGCCATGTCTAGATTAGGGAGCCAAGGAGCATCTCCTCCTCTGAAGCCCAAACGCCAGCATGGGCTTTCCTGTCTGACCCACACAGAGACCTGCTCCTGTCCCTGCTGCAGTGAACTTAGCGTGGCTCGAGTCAGTATCCACTGGGCACTATTACAGGCAGAGCTCCAGACAGACCCTGAGCACTCCTGTCGACTACGCCAATCTGCCAGGAAACGCTGCCATAGTGTCACAGCTAAGCTCCAAAGCAGTTTGGAAGCCATTATGTGCTCTAAAAAGTCAGCTGCACTGGGTCTGCTCCAGGCAGAAAAGGGCAAAGTGCATTTGGGTGTTGTGCTTCAGCTTCTCCGAACAGGAGACAAAGGTAAAGCAACTGTCCTGTGGGAGGAAATAGAGGCAGGATTGGAGGCAGTGACACACAAAGGGGCACTGAAACCAGAGCTTGGGCCCATCAGAGCTGCTTTACTGGGGGCTAAAGCTGTGGCCTGCTGCTTGACATTAGCCATGAAGAAACAATGTATACCTGAAGAACTCTTTTCTTCTGTATGGGGCTGGAATCCACCAAAAAGTAAACCACAATTAAAACTTAAAACTGAATCAAAGCATCAATCCAAGAGCCCCATTTCTGAAATAGCTCTTCCAGAAGCAGATGTTAAACACCACCCTGACAGTAAGAGTGGATCTGCAGACCATGACAGCAGGAAAACCAAAGAGGCTTCTGTAGTTTCAAAGAAAACTAAGGACTTGGTGCCCAAAATTACCATCACAAAATCCTCCATGGTTTTCAAAACGCCCAAAGCAACAAGGACATCCCGGTCCAAATCTGTCTCCACAAGCACTGGTGTTGGTGACTTAAGAGCGTTTGCCTTCACTAATGAGGTGCCTGAAATTTCTGTCAACTTCACCCCCTCTGTACCCACATCTGCCAGCCGACATAGGATTACAAAGTCAAAAGCTGCTTCAAAGGCATCGTTTGAGATTTACAAAGATTCTTCTCCTGCAGAAGAGAAAACTGTGGCCGTGCCAGCTGCGCCTAAACGGACCAAGCGTTCTCGCTTTAAGGTTTGGCCTATTAATTGGTTTCAGACTTTTTGAGGTGATGGTAAGAGATCTTCGTATCATAAGTGGTCAGTTAATTGAATGCATCTGTTCTGTCTCAGGTCGAGTTTAGTGATGAAAGTGATGCTGAAGCTGCACCTCCTGCTGTAGTGGAAAAGTCTGAGAAAAAGCAAAATGCCTGTAACTCCAAAACATCTCGCACCCTGAAACCAGCCCTGAACACCACCCCTAGTGACGCCAAAGTTGTGATCCCCACTGTAGAACCAGAACCTCTCCGGCGGTCACGGACAACTAAGAAAAGCACTGCCCTCGCCTCTACCAGCTGCCTCTCCTCTGAGGAAGAAACTGCTGCATCTTCCCAGACACGCACGCGCAGAGGACGATCAAAAAAGAGTCAGAGTTCAGAGGTCACAGAAGGGCCAGAGAAGATGAGGATGATTAAAGAAGATGAGGATGAGGTTCTGTTAGATGTCAGTCTGGAGGAACTCAGAGGGTCTGACTCAGAAATAAATGATAGAGGTGTGTGTGTGTCTGTAGAACAAAACTGATGTAATTTAACTCATGGAACTTGTTGGATCACATTAATCGTATGTGTGTGGTTCTAGGCAGCCCAGATGCTGATTGTGAGGTCTTGAGGAGAGATCTGGCTGCAGATTTTGGGCGAGAGGGTTTCCGTGAGCTCAGAAGAACTGGACAAAATGGCTCTGGATCTCACACAACACTACCACATGCATCTACACCGTTAGGTAATGCTGTGTGGCATGTACACTACAATTCAAAACTTTTGGGGTAGTAATTTATTTTATAGAAATTAATACTTTTATTCAGCAAAGTGACAATGAAGATATTTATAAAGTTAAAAAAATGTTTACTGAGAATAAATGCTGGCCTTTTAAACTTCGGGTTTATCAAAGAATCCCGAAAAATGTGTCACAGTTTCCACAAAAATATTAATATAGTTGTTTTCAACATGGATAATAACAAGAAACTAATTTTAGAATGATTTCTGAAGAATCATGTGACACTGGAGTAATGGCTGCTGAAAATTCACTGTTGAAATTGCATTTTTAAACTCAAGATGACTTAAGAGAGAACTTATAATGCAATAATAATTATAATGCATCCATGGCGAGTATAAAAGACTTTCAAAAAATATTACAGAATCCTAGTTTTTTTGTTTAATTTGACTTGCTATTGACAAAGTTGTTGAATGTCTTGAATACCAAGTGTATTTATTTCATATTTAGCAGACCTGTCCGTAGAGGCTGTCCAGTTGTACTTGCGTTCCTCTTGGCTTCTTCTCCACCACTTCCCACCTCCCTCGCTTTATCCCCATGTCTGCTCACTTCTTGCTCAGTCAATCGGCCAGACCGATCCCATCACTACAGCAATGCTGCATGCCCAGTCACTGGGTGTGTCCACTCGCCACCATATGACCCGTCATGTGGTTAGTCAATTCAGGTATGTCATTTAGTATGAGATTTAAATATTTCAGCAGAAAAATTAAAAAGCGGTAGCCTGTAACAACAACTTCCTGTCTCTTCGTAGGAAGCTGAAGAAATCTTGTAATGATGTAGCAGAAGGTCTTGGCGCTCTGAGTCTGGAGGAAACATCTGGGGCGACACAGTCTCAGAAACTCTCTGCGCTTGAGAAGATCTTTTCCTTTGCCTCATCAGACCCCACACAATTCCCACAGACACACTGTCAGCAGTTCACACAGCAGATGAAAGATCTTCCAGCAGGTATTAAATTCATCTGAAAAATAAAGGTATAGTTTACCCAAAAATGAAATTTATCCCATCATTTACTTGCCCTCAATCCATCTTAGGTGTATATGACATATTCTTTCAGAGGAATGCAATCGTAATTATATATTGTTTTTAATTGTTGTGTCTAATCCAAGCTTTATAATGGCAGTGAATGTCAGCCCAAAATTTGAAGCCATCCATTATATAAGTAATCCAAACGGCTCCAGGAGGTTAATAAAGGCCTTCAGAAAGTTAATCTATGATTTTGTGTAAGAAACACAAGTATCCATATTTACAATATCCATATTTAAAAAGTAATAAAGTAAAATATATAGCTTCTGGCGGACAGCCTCACTTTGTTCATAACTCTTGCGCTATATCTGATGTCATCATTGTGGCAGTTGTTTCGTAAGTTGTATATGGAAGGTCGTTATTTTATAATGTGTTAAATATCAAGATTTTCCTTACAGAAACCAATTGATTCGCTTCAGTAGGTTTTTATTAACCGCCCAGAGTTGTATAAAGTATATTTATAATGGATGGATGCACTTTTTTGGGCTTGTAATTTTGGGCTGCTATTAATTGTCATTATAATGCCTGGAAAAGCCAGGACATGTTTTTATATAACTACGATTATGTTCGTCTGATAAAATAATGTCTTAAACATCTAGGATGGATTTTGGGGGAACTATCCCTTTAAAGAGATAGATTTGAAGAATGATGATAGCCAAAAACCATTTCATCATCATTGACTTCCATTGTAGTCTTTTATCAATACAATGGAAATCAATGGGAACTGAAATGGTTTTGTTATTAACATTAAAAATATCATCTTGTGTGTTCTGCAAAAGAAAGTCAGTCGTGCAGGTTGGGAAAGACGAGGGGGAGTAAATAATGACATTTTTCATTTTTGGGTGCACTCTCTTTGAGGAAGATGGCCACATAAAGCTAGCAGTAATACCCTAACCTAAATCATTAGAATAGTGAATTGTCTATGCTGCTGAAAGTGACCTAATGACTGGCACTGTTTGCTGAAAGTATGTAATTTTTTTTGTCAAATGGACAATTTTTTTTTAAAGAAATATGCAAAATAGTTTCATGGTGGTAATAAAATGTAAGGTAATTTTGTGCCCTTTTGGTATGTATTATGAGAATGATACAGAATTATATAAATGTGATGTGTATTTGCTTTAGGAATAACAGTGTGCATGCTGTCACTTGTGGGGGTGTATCCTGATGAAATTGGCAGCACTATTCTTCTGACTCGACTGGAGCGTGGCTCTACCCCAATCACTGTTCGAATCCCTACTGCAAACAGAGAGGTGCCTAATTGCATAATGTGATGCAGCCTTTTAAAACTTTAAAATAATATTTTCACAATGAGATGGAAATAGGGAGATGTTTGCACAAATCAATTTTTTATTTGACCTTTATTTAGCGCTCTGTTGCCATGCTGCTGGAAGAAATGGATGGCGTCTTGAAGGGTCAAAAAGAAGTGAGCATGGTGGCTGAGAAATCGCAGTGGTGGGAAGGCAGAAAGTCATTGGATGTCCGTGTGGAGGTGAGACACGTGATCTTTGACAGAAAATGATCAATATGACAGGGAGTATGTTGGATATACTGAATGTAAGTTTTTTTTTTTTCTTTCCATCAGAAAATGCTCGAGGATATGGAAGAGGCTTTAGGGGTGTGGCGAACTCTACTCCTGCCTTTAACCTCGGACCCTGAGCTTGAAGTTCAGGTGAAGTGCTTCCAAAAGGCACTGAAAGGAACAAAGATCACACAGGATATTCTCAGGGTATATGGCCTCTATTTGCACCTGCATTAGTTTGATCATCACGTGTTCCCACCTGTAGCAGTTTCTCTATTTTTTTTTTCTCCCTGAAGGTGGTTCTCTCGGCATCCCCACTCCTGTCCCCGCCAGACGTGCAGTGTCTTGCAGAGGGAATGGGTCAGCAGGACAAAGACTTCCTGAGGCTTCTGCAATGCAGTGTGACTAAACTTAGAGGAAGGGAGGAGCCACAGGGACATACAGTTCTTATCTTAGACAAGGTACACTAATAATATCCACTTGCGTGTGAAATAATAAAGCCATCACTATTTTCTAGACAATTTGTTTTGAGCTGATTCCATATGAATGTTTTGATCTTGCTAAAAGTTTTGTGTTTCTACAGTACTTGCAAAGGTTGCCATGGGAGAACATTGCTTGTCTGAAGTTTTGTTCTGTCACTCGTATGCCCTCATTACATGCAGTACTTGGACACAGTCATCTGAAAGGGGTATGTGCTACTACTTACAAGCAAAACTTGTGCAGCATTTACTAAACATTAAAGCTTTAGCTTCAAATGAAATCTAATTCACTTAAAGGTCCTGTTCTTCACGATCCCATCTTTCAAACTTTAGTTAGTGTGTAATGTTGCTGTTAGAGCAAAAATAATACCTGTGAAATTATAAAGCTCAAAGTTCAATGCTAAGCGAGATATTTTATTGAACAGAAGTTCCCTTTCAAAGCCTACAGCAAACAGCCGGTTTGGACTACAGCAGGAAGTGCAGGGATGTAATGACATCACTAGAGCAGTTTGTTGACTAGCCCTCCGTCCACAAGAATACGCAAAATAGGGGGTGCGGTCTTGTTGCTCTCCCACGTGGAGAAGAGTACACATTGAGCGCGTGCATCTCCCTGTTATGGTAAGAGGCGTGACCTTTCCGGGCAACGTGCGCTAAGCTGCTGTCCAATCACAACACGGGACCCACTGGCACAATCAGAACTTGTTACGTATTTCTGAAGGAGGGACTTCATAGAACAAGGAAATCAACAGGCCGTTTTTAGGACAGAAAAAACAGCGGTATACAGATAAGTAAATTGTGTGAAAAATACTGTTTTTTTTTTTCTTTTCTTTTACACGCAAAACATGACCTCAATTTATATTGCACACTGTAAACACAATCAAAGCTTCAAAAACGCATGAAAAACGGGACCTTTAAATTTTTACGTCTTATATATTTATAACACAAAGTAGCTATTTGGAAGAATGTCATTGTCATTGTTGTTCTGTTCTATTGTTAAGAAAAAATGTTCGATGTCGAAAACATGGCTGAACTCAATTAAAATTTGAGAGCTGTGGCGGAAGTCAAATTTTGTTCTGTTTCTAAACAGTGCTCTGGGATGAGTGCTAAAATACAGAAATGAGTCAGAATTTTTGAACTTCTGTTTCTATTCCCCCGAAATAAATGTTTCTTGTTGCTTTGGTTTTTGGTGAAATCCCTGAAATAAGGTCACCACACAAACAGGTATTGTTATTTTTAATTTTTCACACCATTGTATAGCTGTAGGTAATAGATAGGTTTGTCGGAAAAAGGATAATCAAATCCAAAAAGCTAAACAAATAAAAGGAAATCCCACATACTATCAGTACTTGCAAAAAAATCAAGATTTTTTTTTGAAACCCCTGTTAAAGTTCATATCAAAACGTTGACCAAACGTTCCAAATAAAACGTTTTTTTTTTCTCAAGTACTGATAGTGTGTGGGATTTCCTCTTATTTGTTCACATTTTTATTTTGCAACATAAAATATATCAGTAATACCCTACTAGTGATTTATACTAGTGAAAGAGGTTGTCGGGGACCTTAAACATCATGCTGAACAGGAAAACGTTTGCTATTCTGGCTGAATAGCCTTGTTGCGTTTGTACTCATGCACACTATTCAACTCAAACCTTCCAACTTGTAGATATTAAATAAAATGGAAAGGTTTGTCAGAAGCTATATGGTGGTGACATGTCATACAACTGTAGTGTATTTTGCTTACTTCTGGTAACTGTAATTAGGCTAAATGCATAAAAGTTGTTTATTTGTGAAGATTATCTTGAATAAAATGTGTAAGAATAAAGAAACTTTTGTTGGTAACTGCAGTAATCTGAAAGCCAATGTAAAAACTCTATTGAGGTTTTATTGAAGGATCCAGGGTGATGTTAACTTCCTGCCTGGTTGGCCTATTTACATCATCACATTAACACTCATATTCAAAACCTTTTGAATAAAACACTAATAATCACTTTGTTGAGGTTCTCTTTGGGAGTGACAAGGATGGATAGAATTAGGAATGAGTACATCAGAGGGACAGCACATGTGAGATGTTTTGGTGACAAAGTTAGTCAGGTTAGACATTGAGATGGTTTGGACATGTTCAGAGGAGGGAGAGTGAATATATTGGTAAAAGGATGCTGAGGTTAGAGCTGCCAGCCAGGAGGTCAAGAGGCAGACCCAAGAGGAGGTTTATGGATGTAGTGAAGGAGGACATGAAGGTAGTTGGTCTGAGAGAAAAGGATGCAGAGGATCGGACTATATGAAGGCAGATGATTCGCTGTGGCGACCCCTGAAGGGAACAGCCAAAAGAAGAAGAAGACTAAAAATCACTTTGTTTTGAAACTCAACAGCCCGTCTCCTTTCAGTTCCATTGTATTTTGTCATCCTTTATTCACTTGTCGTTCTGAACCTTTGATTGATTTTCTTCATTTTAGGATGAACTGTTTCTCTAATGAGAATTCTGTTTGTCTTTGTTTTCTCAGATGGATTCAAGTTGTGTTCTGTCCTGTGGTGTGAACCCCAAGAAAGTTTACTATGTGCTAAACCCAGATGGAAACCTACCTGATACTGAGAATCGCTTTAAAGAATGGTTTACTGGGTAAGTTCACAAAATATGCATAAACACTGGCAGCCACAGCTGTGTAACTGGCCCTGTTTCCAATTTGGCATCTCTGTCTGTGATTGGCCAGTGAGCGGGCGTGGCAAGGGGTTTGTGGATCCGCTCCTGATCCAGATAAACTACATGAGGCTGTAACCACCAGAGACCTCTACATGTGAGAAAAACGGCAAAGAGTTGCTGTTATTTACTAAAGAATGAATGTAAAATATAAAAATGAGTTTACGTGTACTTGACAGTATGTATGTGTACCTTTCCATAGTTACATAGGACATGGTGCAGGTGCCCGTTTTCTGGATGCTCAGAGGGTTCTGAAGGGGCCTGTGCGGGCAGTAGCTCTTCTGTTTGGCTGTAGTAGTGCTGCTCTCAGTGTACTTGGCCATCAGGAGGGAACGGGCATCATCCTCAGCTACCTGACTGCAGGATGGTAATGTACACCTCCATGTACAAAAATATTTTGTCTATATACGTATAAATTGCTTTATTATTAAATGTTTATTTGTCTCTACACCAGCCCATTAGTGCTTGGCAACCTGTGGGATGTGACGGATCGTGATTTGGATCGTTTCACATCGGCTCTGCTCCAGTCCTGGCTCTCTTCTGGGTCTGGCTCCTCCCTTCTTAAGCATTTAGCCCAATCACGCAATGCCACACATTTAAAACATATAATTGGTGCTGCACCCATTGCATATGGTTTGCCTGTGCATATTCACTAGCCCAGAATTTACATTTTAACTTTTATTATTCACAGCTAATATAGTGAAATTTTCCAATATAATCTCAGGGTTTATGACACAAAATAGGAGCTTGAAGTGTTTTGCCCTTTTTAATTCCTCCCATATGACTTCTGCTGTGTTATTTTGTGGTTGCAATTGCTGATTTAGTTTGCTCATACCTCAGTTTTACTAAAGTCTTTTAAATCACCTTTTTTGATATAAATTCTTTCTTGTACATTTTGTATAACATTTTTTCCCTGTTTAAGTTATATCAAAATGCCAAACCGCTTTGAAATAAAATACTTTTATAACACATTCTTTGGCAGTGGTGTCTATTTCAAATTCATAATGTGTATTAAGAATTAGGCAAATGCATATAAAAATTAAAGGGTACAAATGGTGGAAATACAACATGAAGTGTCAAACTGTGATGGATTAACTGACATGCTGTTCCAGCAGCAAGGACCATAAACACTGCTGACCGTGTCCTCATAAGTCTTCAGAATGTCAAGGGCAGCGGTGAAGGACACAGGAATCTCATTTCTGATATGGACCCCAGATATGTGTGCATGGGGACAATGATTGATCTGACAAAATTAATTAAGCCAACAATAAGATCTTTTTTCCATGATGGATTTAGGTGTATTTGATTTATCACTACATGTTGGGCTAAGACCCACCTTACTTATGTCGGAAAGTTTGCTTAGAGTTTTGACAAAATACCTTGCGCATAAAAGTTAAATACTTGTATGGTGTTACAGAGTGAATTTAATTTAATTGAAATTAAAAATAAAAAAAGCCATCAAGGAATATTTGTCAGCCTTAAGAACTATTTCAGTGATGTACTTTTTGTACTATGTTTTTTTTATTGTTAATAGTTACTATATATATATTTAATTATACCAATATTGTATAATAAACGAACTCATTACTAAAAGTCCTTTCAGTTGTGTCCGGTTGATCCGGAAGCTTTCCTCGCCCTATTCAATTGTCAACATGGCGGTGAATCTGACTGAATTGTCTCTTCCACAATTAGAAAGCTTGAAAACGCAGCTTGATCAGGTAATGTGTAGATAAATATATATCATTTCTTTGATTTCAGATGCCTATATCGCAACATTCGCTGTTATTTTTCTGTTAGTGGTTTACTGACATGCACGCAGCGGTTGTCATGCTGTCTGTGCGCGTGCTGCTGGTAATGCTGAGAGTAACCATATTTAATTCACCATTAAACGGATAACGTTACTTAAGACAAAATTTTATATCCTGTGATTATTTACCAACCACCTTGTTTTTTAAAGTCATTTTGGAACACAAAAGGAGATTCAGAAGTACAACCACCATTCACTGTCATTGTATAGAATGAAAGTGGAGTCAGTTCTCTTACAACAAATTTTCATATTTATCAAAACATTTTCATTTTTGGCTTACCTAACTAATCCTTTTTAGAACTATTTTAACAATAGTTAAATAGTTTATTTAGCTATTTAAATGTTTTATTTAGTCTATTTTAGGATACATTGAGATTGAACAGGACAGATCTGCACACATTCATTTAGTATAAATTGCCCTTATTCACCTATTATTTTCCTTAGTAAGCTGCATTTTATCAGATCCATGCTAATAAATTAAATGACTCAAATTTGTTTTCTAGGAAACAGAGTTCCTGTCATCATCCATCGGCCAGTTAAAAGTCGTCCAAACAAAATATGTGGAGGCCAAAGAGAGTTTGAATGTCCTTAACAAAAGCAATGAAGGTATTACTGCTAAACTTTATATGATGCTTCTTTAATATATATAATAATATTCTGTTCACTGGCTTCTTTCTGCTATCACTTTTTTCTTTTAGGAAAAGAACTACTTGTTCCTCTCACCAGTTCTGTATCCTCACACCAGCTGAATAATAAATGAGTGCTGACGGAATTTCTGACCCTCAACTAACTCACATAGGCAGTTTGTTTATTAATTATTTGTATAAATCTCAGATAAGTTGTTTCCCTTAACTACTGTATTGCAGATGTATGTGCCTGGAAAGCTTCATGATGTGAATCATGTCTTAGTGGATGTCGGAACAGGTTATTTTGTGGAGAAGGTGAGCCAGGATTTTGCCAGTGTTTTTAAAGGGTTAGTTGACCCAAGAAGGAAAATTCTGTTAAGTACTCATGTCATTCCGGACCTGTAAGACCTTCATTCATTTTCGGTACACAGATAAAGATATTTTTGATGAAATCCTAGAGCTCTCTAACCCTTCCATAGACAACAATTTAATTAACACTTTAAAGGCCCAGAAAGGTACCACCTAGTAAAGGCATAGTTAAAAGGTTCAACCTTAAATTTTATGAAGTCATACTTTTTGTGTGCAAAAAACAAACAAAAATAATGACTTTTTTAACAATTTATTCTAGCCTGTGTTTGTGTTTTTTGTTTGTTTTTGGCGCGCACAAATTTTCTTCAAAATTTTCAAAAATATTCTTGTCATTGTCACTTCATAAATTTTACAATAGTCACATGGACTATTTTAACTATGCTTTTACTACCCTTGAAAGTGTTAATTATATTGCTGTTTATGGAGGGGTCAGAGAGCTCTTGGATTTCATCCAAAATATCTCAGATTTCATACAAAAATGTATAAAAATATGAATTTGTATTCTGAAGATAAACGAAGGTTTGAAACAGCATTAGAGCGAGTAATTAATGAAAGATTTGTATTTTTGGGTGAACTAAACTAACACTTTAAAAGTTTGAACTTCTAAATAAATCAAAGTCTAAGTAAATCTCACTGTTTTTTTTTTATCTTTTCAGAATGTAGATGATGGCAAAGAGTTCTTTAAACGCAAAATTGACTTCCTTACGAAACAAATTGAGAAAATTCAGCCTGCCCTTCAAGAAAAACATGCTATGAAACAAGGTGGTTTTTCACACACATTGTAAAATACATATATATTTATATATAGTTTCTAAGTCAAATGCCTAATGACATGGTTATCTAGAATACTGGTATTCTGTCATTCTGGTATGGATTATTAGTTTCATGTCTATTTATTTGGTCGGTAGTCATGTAATAAGCAGGATAATGTTTAGTCTTTATCATTATCACAAAAAGAAACCCTTTCAGAATCATACAACACCCTGGATCAACCTGTTGCTTACTGTCATGTTTTCTGATAATGACTGGAAAACCTTCACAAAATGGTAAATGCATTAAACTAGTTTCATCTGCCTCCTAACAGCTGTAGTGGAAGTCATGAATATGAAACTTCAGCAACTGCAAAGCCAACAGGCATCACAGTCTGGCACCACCAAAGCCTAAAAACGGTTACAAGAAGCATGGCAGAAAATTCAGCAGGAGATCCTGAGCATACACCTGTTGGATGGATTCATTCTGAACCCTTGAAACGGAGAACCACTTGCTCTGATGTCAACATGTTCACATCTCCTTGGGGGGAGAATGAAGTCCAGCACTTTGCCTGCATTAAACAACTATTTGTTTTTTTCTGTTCTTGTTTTCATTGTCAAGTTTGGTGAACAAATGAAGCATTGGGCACGGCCTGTGTCTGTATCCCCAAAGCCTTCCACGTCTGGAATTATGTCTTTGGAGGAGATTTACTTTGTGCAAACACTCGGCATGGATTTTTAATACAGCAAATATTCACATCTGAAATCGGCTAAAGAAAATGTTCTCACTAAAGGTGAATTCACAGAAATTTACAAGCAAAACGATGGCAGAAACAATGGCTTGATTTGTTGTCCCAGGCATGCTCTCATGTTACAGAGAGCAGAAACTTTATGACTACTGTAAAATGTTTATGTACAATTTTCCACCCATGCTGAAACATAATAAAAATTGACATTTCAAAACTGACACTACGTTGTGTGTTACATTAATAAAATGTTTGAGTGCGAAGACTGCGGTGCGGTGATTTTATGTGAATTATTCGCTGTGTCATGGTTCGCAGTGGCCCGACTGCAGATTCGCTCAACGTCTGTCGTTATGCGGCGAGAGCGCCTGCTGGTTGCTATGCGGCGCGGCGAGTGTTTCGCTCTGTTGCCAGGGAAGAGCGATGGAGGGGGTGGTCGCATTGTCTGTCGGGACGGTGGCGGTGTGTGAATTTCTGCCGTCTGTCAGAGCCGCTCGCTGATCCTCATTAAGGCGTATTGGTGTATAAAGTACACCCCTACTGGCGATAGATTCTTAATCGTTAGTGTTAGCGCAGCTCCCTTTTTATGGCGCGTACTCCGGGCCAAAATTAAACATCCGACCGACCGACCTACCGATCGAACGTCTAACCGAACGTCTATCCGACCGTCTTGTCTGATGGAGCGGGTGACCCACGTGACGACCTGACGTGACGTCAACGTCTTGAAATTATGTCTTTTTTTACCATTTATATATACAAGCTGATGTGTAAAGACTATACATTGACACTGCAGGCACTAAATACAGATATATACCTAAAATAATACTCAACCATTTCCTGCTGTACTTCCCTGAATAAGTCTTTAAAGATGTTGTAGGCTATTTTAAGTCTTTCTTAGTGATTAACTGAAAAAAGCTTGTATATCATGACTTTCTCTGTTTTCCATGACAAAAGGAGCTAATGTTTCAAACTTTTAAACATCAGACTCACCTATTTTAACTGTACATCCATGCAGTGGGCTACTGTTAATTAATGTATTTGTATTTTTCCATATAATTTTATGTATATGTACGTTATATAATTTGCATATCATGGTTAGTAACAGTGGCTCAGTGGTTCATGTAGGTTGTCTACAAACCAGAAGGTAGGTGGTTCAATCCCCGGTTCCACCTGACCAAGTGTCGAAGTGTCCATGAGCAAGACACCGAACCCCAGCTGCTCCCGACGAGCTGGATGGCGCCTTACATGGCTGACATCGCCGTCGGTGTATGAATGGGTGAATGTGAGGCAAAAATGTAAAGCGCTTTGGATAAAAGCGCTATATAAATGCAGTCCATGCAGTCCATCCATCAAACAGATTCATTTTATATTGTTTGTCATTGTTTTACAAGTAAGAGTTAAAAGTTATATGTTAACGAGTTTTAATTTGTAAAGCTTCAATGTAATGGGACCATGTTGTCATTAATTGTCCATTTACTTTTCATGGTAGTAACACATTGACCCCCTTCAGGGGTCGCCACAGCGAATCACCTGCCTCCATCTGTTCCTATCCTCTGTATCCTCTTCTCTCAGACCGACTACCTTCATGTCCTCCTTCACTACATCCATAAACCTCCTCTTTGGTCTTCTTCTTGACCTCCTGCCTGGCAGCTCTAACCTCAGCATCCTTTTACCAATAATAATAATAATAATAATTATTATTATTCACTATATATATATCCAATATATTCACTCTCCACCCCCTGAACATGGCCAAACCATCTCAACCTGGCCTCTCTAACTTTGTCTTCAAAACATCTCACATGTGCTGTCCCTCTGATGTACTCATTCCTGATCAATCCTATCCATCCTCGTCACTCCCAAAGAGAACCTGAGCATCTTCAGCTCTGCTACCTCTAGCTCTTCCTCCTGTCTTTTCCTCAGTGCAACTGTCTGAGTAACACATTGAGTAAGGTTAAGATTATTCAATAAACACATTGTTTATTTTTACCATGATTTTGTCTCCTTCCTTCTGATATTTCCTCTGCTGACTTCACTGACTCGTGGGCTGGTGTCATAATGAGTTAACATAAGCTGTTGATGTATTGGAATATAAAAAAATTACTTTTCTGAACTTATGCAGAGAGAGAGAGAGAGATCATGTCAACTCAACACTGGATCTAACATGCATTTTCACTGTCTCTCATCTTGTAATCATAGGGGCATAAAGTGATTTGCAGCTTATGGTTATAATGGATTATAGTCGTTTAAAATCCTTGTTAATGTACATAAAGACTTCATCCTAGTCTGTAAGATTGCATATTGTAATATTTGAAACAGTGCTAATAAGAGTATAGGCTAGATGCCAGATATATTATAAATAATTTTTAGTTTCTAGATAATATGGATTTTTTTCCCCACAGTTCTCCCATGATTCTGAAAACAAAACTAAACCAAAAAAGAACGCAGATAGGCCTAATTTACTCGAGGTTCTATGAGTCTATTCAAGCTTGTATTCCTTTAAATATATATATATATATATAAATATATATATATATATATATATATATATATATATATATATATATATATATATATATATATATATATTAATGTGTGGCTGAAGTCATCCTGAGCTTGAACTATACAATGAGCTGCATCAAATCCGTTTTATCAGTCACTGGTGACACCTAGTGGAGTAATATTGTAGAATCTTTTATTCTAAAGCTTTTATTCTAAATCTAAAGCTTAACAGTAGTTCGGCTGCCGCAACATCAGTGGGTTTTTTTTCGGACCATAAACTTTTATTCCAATGCTTTCATTATATTTGATGTTTGCAAAACAGAAATATAAATCGTATATTCAGTTTAACAGCATTGAATTCAAAAAGTTTGTAACTGAACTGCGAAGTGTGCACATTTTGATGCTTAAATTATGTTCAATGACTGGGTCAAACGCGTTTGCAAATCGGCCTGAATCCACTTGAATTAATTTGGACTGCTCTCTCAGTAGCTACATTTCCATAAGAGGTTTGCACAAAACCTTTGTGATATTTAGGCTGCTAAATGTCGACAAAAAACTATTGAGAAGTAATTCCAAAAAGTATGTTGGTATGTTTGTGTATATCCTAGCAGCAATAGCCATTATTTTTAATGGAAGAAGACATAGGTGTGTTATCCACGCATTAATTAAAATTCAAAGAACGAAATATATATATACGTTTTATCCATAGGTTTTATCAGTCACTGGTGACACCTAGTGGAGTAATATTGTAATAGAATCTTTATTTAAAGCTTAACATTACTTTCAAACGTCATTTACTTATTTTAATCACGGCTGCCACAACATCAGTGTTTATATTTCCGACCATAAACCTTTTTTTTCTTTTCTTTTTTTTTCTTTTTTTTTTTTACAATACTTTCATTATTATTTTGATGTTTGGAAAATATAAATAGCCATATTTTATTAAATAATAGTTCAAACAAGCCTTAAAATACATATTTTTGTATTTTGTCATATTTGTGATGAAGCCAGACGAATTGATGACCAGCCCCAGCTTATTTTTTAAGGTGAAGAAAATGGTCTTGCAATATTCCTAACTTGTAAGTTGCTTTAATAGGCTATAGTATATTAAAAACATGCATACAAATTAGGCTAAAAAAACAAACTAATACAAAGTGGATATAATCTAAGCATTTATTTCAAGAACTAAAGCTTAATATGCCTTGCTGCAGTTTTTGAATATGGTATACACTATTTCTATTAAATAAGACACATTCCGACATCAGATCTGTTTCTGAATCTTCCGTTGGGCGATGGAGAAAAA
The DNA here is from genome assembly GCF_024679245.1 of Pseudorasbora parva. Lineage (NCBI taxonomy): Eukaryota > Metazoa > Chordata > Actinopteri > Cypriniformes > Gobionidae > Pseudorasbora > Pseudorasbora parva. The sequence continues at coordinate 35,490,492 of NC_090183.1, read as the reverse complement.
TTATGTTGAATATCAACTGCCTTTTCCGAATTATAAAATAGCCGTCAAAGTTTGCCAGTTTTTTTTAATAATAGCCTCGGATCTATATTCAACTTTATTAATACACAGCACATACCTTATAAATCAGTAGTTGCTGTAATCAAATGGGGACTTGTTAGTTAGAGGGTCAATCGAAGAAGTATAAGAACGTTAAATGAAGGTAAGAAAAACAAACGTGGTACAACGCGTCTTAACACGAAAACAACACGTTGGGAAGACGATCGGTTACCGCACTCCCGACCGGTCGCCACGGGTACGCGTTAACAACATGTAAGCACATGTAGGAACGTGTTACATATGATTTAATGAAACTGATTAATAATTTAGTTTGGGCTCATGGTTTATATGTGAAAGACATGGAAATCAACCTTGATTAGCCTACGGCCAGTTTAACAGAATCAGCTGAATGCATAAATGTAAAACTAGAACACAAACAGATGTTTTTAATAAACCTTTACACTTTAGCATTTACTTAGTATTTAGGATGTTTATTTATGAAAGATAATTTAATAATTGTATTAAGGTTCAGTAGGCTATTTATATTTCTCTTTAGTTCTTGAAATAAAATGTCTGCTTTAGTTTGTAGCCTATGTGTAGTCTATGCATGTTTTTAATATATATATATATATATATATATATATATATATATATATATATATATATATATATATATATATATATATATATATATATATATATATATATATATATCCTATTAAAGCAACTAGGATATTGTAAGACAAATTGATTAAAAAGAAGCTGGGCTGGTTTAGCTACTTGGTTTAATTTTGAGCAGTAGGCTACCGGGCTGTGCCAAGTGTGACCACACAGCTCGCAAAGTAAAGTGACAACTGACTTGATGTAAAAAGCCAACAGGAGTTTGTTTTTGTCGTTTAAAATAATATAATAGGCTAGTTAAAAGACATAGACATCGCAAAAAATGTGTACCGTGATGTTGTATTATTCTACTTGTTCAAATTTCATTATATAGTAGTTGGCTAACTTGCAATATTTTTCTTTACGTGAGAAATTGATATGTCACTCAGCGCGGCATCGCAGGTCAGGCCCGTTGAGAGAGCTTTATCAGGCCATTAAAATTCTGATTTTGACTGCCTCTAAACCATAGATATTAGACTACCTAAGAAGTTCAAGTAAATAGGCTACACTAGAAATCCATGCTCATTGCAAAACAAAACGAAATTCACTTTGAATTATAACTTTATTCAAAGCAATACTCAATGTCTCCAGACGCGCATCTTATGTATAACCTCTTACCTGCTGTTTAAAAAAATCAACTAAAAAATAACACAAAAAATTGTATAGGCTAATATTTAAACATAGACTAATTAAATAGGCATTTTCTTTAACCCATGGCCAATGATGTTGCCAGCGCTTTCTGATGGACATTGTCCTTTATAGCAGCATATAACTCACAATACAATAGACATTTTTAGCCATACAGATATGTGCAAGACATAATTATAAAATATAAACTGTCTATACTTTTGTGTACACTCACAAAGGTTGTTGATTCAGAGAAATGATTATTTAGCATGCACTCACTCCAAATGCTGTCTTCATTTCAAAAAATTATTTTGTTTATTAAACATTTCGTTTTTCATTTTAAAAGCATTTCTAAATTCATTTCATATTTCTAACAAACGAAATTCAAAGTCAAAATAACGAAAAAAACCTTTGAGTTTCCAACATGCAAATTCAAACATTTCGTTCTTTGAATTTTAATTAATGCGTTATTTAGCCTAATTTGTATGCATGTTTTTAATATACTATAGCCTATTAAAGCAACTTACAAGTTAGGAATATTGCAAGACCATTTTCTTCACCTTAAAAAATAAGCTGGGGCTGGTCATCAATTCGTCTGGCTTCATCACAAATATGACAAAATACAAAAATATGTATTTTAAGGCTTGTTTGAACTATTATTTAATAAAATATGGCTATTTATATTTTCCAAACATCAAAATAATAACGAAAGTATTGTAAAAAAAAAAAAAAAAGTAAAAAAAAGAAAAGAAAAAAAGGTTTATGGTCGGAAATATAAACACTGATGTTGTGGCAGCCGTGATTAAAATAAGTAAATGACGTTTGAAAGTAATGTTAAGCTTTAAATAAAGATTCTATTACAATATTACTCCACTAGGTGTCACCAGTGACTGATAAAACCTATGGATAAAACGTATATATATATTTCGTTCTTTGAATTTTAATTAATGCGTGGATAACACACCTATGTCTTCTTCCATTAAAAATAATGGCTATTGCTGCTAGGATATACACAAACATACCAACATACTTTTTGGAATTACTTCTCAATAGTTTTTTGTCGACATTTAGCAGCCTAAATATCACAAAGGTTTTGTGCAAACCTCTTATGGAAATGTAGCTACTGAGAGAGCAGTCCAAATTAATTCAAGTGGATTCAGGCCGATTTGCAAACGCGTTTGACCCAGTCATTGAACATAATTTAAGCATCAAAATGTGCACACTTCGCAGTTCAGTTACAAACTTTTTGAATTCAATGCTGTTAAACTGAATATACGATTTATATTTCTGTTTTGCAAACATCAAATATAATGAAAGCATTGGAATAAAAGTTTATGGTCCGAAAAAAAACCCACTGATGTTGCGGCAGCCGAACTACTGTTAAGCTTTAGATTTAGAATAAAAGCTTTAGAATAAAAGATTCTACAATATTACTCCACTAGGTGTCACCAGTGACTGATAAAACGGATTTGATGCAGCTCATTGTATAGTTCAAGCTCAGGATGACTTCAGCCACACATTAATATATATATATATATATATATATATATATATATATATATATATATATATATATATATATATATATATATATATATATATATATTTATATATATATATATATATTTAAAGGAATACAAGCTTGAATAGACTCATAGAACCTCGAGTAAATTAGGCCTATCTGCGTTCTTTTTTGGTTTAGTTTTGTTTTCAGAATCATGGGAGAACTGTGGGGAAAAAAATCCATATTATCTAGAAACTAAAAATTATTTATAATATATCTGGCATCTAGCCTATACTCTTATTAGCACTGTTTCAAATATTACAATATGCAATCTTACAGACTAGGATGAAGTCTTTATGTACATTAACAAGGATTTTAAACGACTATAATCCATTATAACCATAAGCTGCAAATCACTTTATGCCCCTATGATTACAAGATGAGAGACAGTGAAAATGCATGTTAGATCCAGTGTTGAGTTGACATGATCTCTCTCTCTCTCTCTGCATAAGTTCAGAAAAGTAATTTTTTTATATTCCAATACATCAACAGCTTATGTTAACTCATTATGACACCAGCCCACGAGTCAGTGAAGTCAGCAGAGGAAATATCAGAAGGAAGGAGACAAAATCATGGTAAAAATAAACAATGTGTTTATTGAATAATCTTAACCTTACTCAATGTGTTACTCAGACAGTTGCACTGAGGAAAAGACAGGAGGAAGAGCTAGAGGTAGCAGAGCTGAAGATGCTCAGGTTCTCTTTGGGAGTGACGAGGATGGATAGGATTGATCAGGAATGAGTACATCAGAGGGACAGCACATGTGAGATGTTTTGAAGACAAAGTTAGAGAGGCCAGGTTGAGATGGTTTGGCCATGTTCAGGGGGTGGAGAGTGAATATATTGGATATATATATAGTGAATAATAATAATTATTATTATTATTATTATTGGTAAAAGGATGCTGAGGTTAGAGCTGCCAGGCAGGAGGTCAAGAAGAAGACCAAAGAGGAGGTTTATGGATGTAGTGAAGGAGGACATGAAGGTAGTCGGTCTGAGAGAAGAGGATACAGAGGATAGGAACAGATGGAGGCAGGTGATTCGCTGTGGCGACCCCTGAAGGGGGTCAATGTGTTACTACCATGAAAAGTAAATGGACAATTAATGACAACATGGTCCCATTACATTGAAGCTTTACAAATTAAAACTCGTTAACATATAACTTTTAACTCTTACTTGTAAAACAATGACAAACAATATAAAATGAATCTGTTTGATGGATGGACTGCATGGACTGCATTTATATAGCGCTTTTATCCAAAGCGCTTTACATTTTTGCCTCACATTCACCCATTCATACACCGACGGCGATGTCAGCCATGTAAGGCGCCATCCAGCTCGTCGGGAGCAGCTGGGGTTCGGTGTCTTGCTCATGGACACTTCGACACTTGGTCAGGTGGAACCGGGGATTGAACCACCTACCTTCTGGTTTGTAGACAACCTACATGAACCACTGAGCCACTGTTACTAACCATGATATGCAAATTATATAACGTACATATACATAAAATTATATGGAAAAATACAAATACATTAATTAACAGTAGCCCACTGCATGGATGTACAGTTAAAATAGGTGAGTCTGATGTTTAAAAGTTTGAAACATTAGCTCCTTTTGTCATGGAAAACAGAGAAAGTCATGATATACAAGCTTTTTTCAGTTAATCACTAAGAAAGACTTAAAATAGCCTACAACATCTTTAAAGACTTATTCAGGGAAGTACAGCAGGAAATGGTTGAGTATTATTTTAGGTATATATCTGTATTTAGTGCCTGCAGTGTCAATGTATAGTCTTTACACATCAGCTTGTATATATAAATGGTAAAAAAAGACATAATTTCAAGACGTTGACGTCACGTCAGGTCGTCACATGGGTCACCCGCTCCATCAGACAAGACGGTCGGATAGACGTTCGGTTAGACGTTCGATCGGTAGGTCGGTCGGTCGGATGTTTAATTTTGGCCCGGAGTACGCGCCATACCTTTTCCCTCTTCGTTTAGTTTCTGAAACGGTTAGACAAACCGACCCTAACTAGCTAGAGCAAGTGGCAAGTGCTTGTTGCATTCAGCCGGTGAGAGGAGGTGAGGAGTGGCGGATCGGGCGAGGAGGCGTACGAGAGCGGCCGGCCGGTGCAGAGCTAAAGGCGGCCGATGACTTCGGAGAGTAGCAGCCAGGCGCAACAGAAGGAGGAGGTCGAGCCGGGATCAGTCGCCCGAGATCAAGAGGAGAAAACCGGCGAGTACCACGGCGGCATGGTAAGCTCAGGCCTGTGGTGCTGAATCTGTACAACCCACTTAACCCTCCCCCTAAACTCAACGTTACTGTGTGGCAACTTTTCGTTTAGAATGTAACGTTAGCACTTCCATATTTAGAACAAACGTGTTTACACCACGTTTATCGAACTGTTTAAGCACCCGTGTCTACTTGCAATTTTCTGACAAACAACCTGTGTCCTTGCGCGCTACCCGGATTGTCAGTTCGTTAGCTTTTATGGATCGATCGATTACATTGTTAAGCTTAATAACTGCTTAGTTGAGTATTAGCTACGTCTGGCTAGCCGACTTTAAGTCGGACGACATTACTAGGCAACGTGAACTAAATATATTGACTCCAAGGCTTCGTCTGCGCATAAATGACACAGCACGTGTTTGTATCCTGGTCAGCGGAGCGCGCTACTGTAATTGAGCAATGTTTTCATGACTCTAGGACGCGTGACACAAGCTAAGGTTTATACGTTTTCTATTACAAGCGGGTTAAGGTCGTTTGGAAATTAAAATGCCTCACGATCACCTGACAGCTTGTTTTAGGTTACAATTAACTACTTTTCGAGATATCTTTCCAGTTTTAGAATAATTCAATTCTAGAGTAATAATACTGGGTGCAGTTGTTAAAAACAATTATTCTGAATAATTTAAATGTATTTAAATTATTGAAAAAAAATGACTTTTTCCATTTATTTAAAAAAAATCAAACATGCTACTAATGCACTTTACACATGGTTTACTTTCTAACTGTGACACTATTGTGGTTACTTACAGGTACATTACACATTTATCAGGCACATGTTGCTTGTTAAAGATTTGCCCAGATTTTTGTTCCATGCCTGTTTTTTTTTTTTGCCTGTTGAATGTTAGAGGCTTTAAGTGCATGTCATTGCAATGTTTTAACATGTTGAGGAAGGTAAACTTTATAGGTGTCAAATGATACTTTTTAATGTTTTCATTTTTCTTTAGTGTGTAATTTATCTGTTTGTACGTATACGATTTGCAAAGTTTCTCTCACAAAGGGATTTATTCTAACAGAGAATACTGATCCAGACCTGTTTAAAACGCATGGAAGCCAGATTAATTACTTCCTCAAACGTCTACGTCACATTGTGAAAAATTTGCTTAAACCCCATCGAAGGCATACACAAAGAGAGAAGACGAGACTTGAGTGAATTGTAGCGTTGTTGTCATGTTGCGAAGACACTTTATGTAATTGGATGCGAAAACATGTATTTACAGCAGTGCAACCTAAAATCTTGCTTGTGCACAATTTAACAGAGACTAAGCACTACAAAATGTTCTGCTCAAGTCGTGCTTGCAAAGTTGGTTATGATAAATCTGCTTGATCCTCCGCACTTTCAGAATCTGACTTGTGCTTCAACTGATATTAAAAAACCTACTACATTATTAACTGTGTTTTTACATTTGCTTAAAGCCTTGGAAGCTGAAGCTTGCAATTATGGTAAGGGGCGTTATATTTTTAGTTTGGCCAATCACATCTCGTGGGTCGGCTGGCCAATCAGAGCTCACTATACTTCTCGGAAGGAAGGGCTTTGTAGAAATCACTGCGTTTCACACAGACTATGAATTTAGGAGCTACAATAATGCACATTTATACATGTGGTTTTGAACATTTAAGCATGTTAACCTCATCTTTTATCCCAAATTAAACAAAATAATGAACACCAGGGATGCCATTCAATGTTAATAGCATGGTGCTGAATGATTACCATATTCATGTACCATGGTATTAGTATAGTACCTTAAAGTTGGGGTAAGCGATATTTGGAAAACGCTGTTTGAAAATTGGTCGCACTGACACAAACAGGCACAACATCAAACATGTAGCCAATCAGCATTAAGAGGTGTATGATGGTGGAGGAGAGAGAACAAGCCAGATGGAGATTTGAAGAAAGACTGTTGAAAGAGAAAAGCATAAGAACATCACTGGAAAATAAAGGGCTATGATCATTCAGGAGCTTTAGGACCCACGTTAATATTAGAAAAGCTTTCCAGCACTGGAGAGAGCTGTGGTAAACCTGAAAGGTTTCTTTAATTCTGCTTCATTTTTGATCGTTAGTTTGTCATACAGTCTGACATTAATGACAACTTAGATCTTACAGTGTGACATGGCTTACAAAAGGGATCATGTTCGTACAGTCTGACAATAAACAATATTATATTCTATTATAAATCGCACAGTGTGTACCCGGCTTAATACTGGTTTTGAATGTCATATTGTTTGTCTGGAACTGCTGTGCTTTTGGCAACTAACAACGGACTCTTGCTTGTATTTACCATAGACTGTAAAAAATATGGATATAGTGTCCGTGACGACACCCATAGGATTCCGATAAGCCGCTCTGAAGCGTAAAGTAGAGACGAGCTGGCCGTTGTCATCTTGGCAAAGCAAAGCGTCATCACGGGTTACGCCCGGATAACAGAAAATGGGCAAAGCGGCAGGATGTGGGTGGAGCTTAGGTGACGCAATGACTATAGATGACGGATAAATGGCTATCCACCTGTCACTCAAAGTAACCACGCCCCTAATTATGCAGAACTTTAAGGCATTATATAATGTAAATTAATGAGTTATAACCAAGCCTGCAGTCTCCCTCTCATTTACTGAAGCTTTCGCGCCTCGATCGCCCCCCGGTGACCGGTCCCAGTATAGCCGCCCCTCTGTGATTTCTAATGGACGCGAGGCAAACTAAATAATAAAATTACACTTCAAATTTTTTTCCCCAAAGTTAGTTTATGTCACTGAAGGCAGTTATCATCATGATGATTTCATTTCAGGTGTTCGTTTTAAAAATAAGTTTAGTTTGAGTTAGTTATTTGATGCTATAAAAACGGGGGGTGTGACGTCATGATTGACAGCTAAGACTGACGGCTTCTTTGAGTGAAGTTGTCACTGAGGCACTAACAGACTTTTTTCGAAATTTTTGTGAGCAGATTAGAGCTTTAGCTTTAATTTCTACATTTCCATAACTGTTTATTTCACACCTACATAATTAATTGTTCTGCATCTGCGAGAGTGTGGGTGGGCTTTGATATCGCAACTGTACTTCCTGCTCTACTTCCTTCGCTCTACTGCGCAACTCCGGTCCCGAAATCGCTACTGCGCAAACTCAGTCCCAAGATGTCCGCGCCGTGCAAGGCCGCTTGAAAGCTTCAAATGTGGCAAGCGGAAACGGATGATGTCGAGTCGTCCATATTTTTTTACGGTCTATGGTTATAACACAGTTATAGTTGTCACAGTTGTCATGAAGGGCAAAATTACCCGTATAGACCAAAACCACTATTTGTACCAGGCTGTAAACATGTTTTTTTTTCTGCTGTAAAGTTGAGAACGCAGGAGGTCGCCGCTTGGTATTTACGCTTGTGTACTGTATGTTTATTTTTTGTTTCGTCCTTGTCGTTCGTTCATCCTCTTTATTTTTATTGAAGCATTATTTAGTTGTGCTTCTGCTACGATAAATGTGTGTAATGGAGGTCAGCTAGTAAGAGTTGTGCAGGCTGATGCTTCTGGAGAATGCAGTGTTTACTGTTTAGCGTCCTTGTTAGTGCGCTCGCCTCGCATGCCATCGATTGTGGTTCGAGGCCAACTCGGAGCAGAGTGGTTAGGATGGGAGGGTAAGCTTTGGAGGCGGAACAATGAAGAGAGGGATGTGTTTGTTTGGGTTGGTTTCAAATATCAACAATGTTCAGAAAATATCACTTACCCCACCTTTTAAAGAATATCATTGTACTAGTACGGTACCGGCTTGACAGATGTGGACCTGACACCAAAATTAAGCTCACATACAGTTTCTGAATCTAGATTTGCAGAGTCTCTCTCTCTCTTGTAAAATGATGTCAGTCTAATTTGGGAGAATCCTTTTAAAGCAGTGGTTAATGCTAGTATTCAAGAATACACCCATTTCACAGACTGTGATGACGCATTTTAACGGTCATGAATACGTAAATCCTGCAATGTTTTTTGTATTTTCATATTTTTAAACGCATGTACATTTATAACACTAATACTTTTTATTATATTACTTTTGCATAAAATTGCAAAAATAGTTATTGCTGCTTTGAAGGCGTTTCTAATACAGTGTCTGGGAATGACTGAAATTAACATCATCTCTCTTCAGACTGCTCTTATCAATCTCACTCGATTTCCCCCCTCTTTTTGAAAGTTGTGAAATTACTATTGTGGTTTTTCTTTTGCTATTTGAGCAAGTGGAGACACAAAAATATATATTTAATGTATTCTCTCCACTTCTGAAAAACCTTGAAATGGGGAAAGGGTCTATAATAGGCATATTTCATTGTGTAATTAATATTGGTTTGGTCAAAATGGTATGGTACTTGATTTAATTTGGTGTCTGACTAACCACATAAAAACAAATTGTATTATAGTTCTGGAAGACTTTTTAGTGCGGATTTCAACTTTTTTTAAGTCTTGGGTTTGTGTATTATTGTTTGTCAGATTTTTGTTACAGTGGGTAAATACAGTGATATCCAACCAGGTTGTCCTGAATTGGGCGTTTCTAGTACTGTTCGATGCCTCGTGACATTACGATATTAGACACTGTGTCATACACACACTTCAGGCTTAAAAGCCTTTGTATTGCTTCCAAATGTAACGTTAGTGTTATTTGTAAAGTATGCCTACTCATATTTTAACTACATTCATTCATTTATCAAGCCTTTACAGCATTTGTCTCAGCTGTCGCCACGTGCTCAGCAGTGATCTTGGTGGCAGAGGTTACAGTTCCGGTAACGTGAACATAAATTTGACAGACGTAAGCCCTGTCCAATCATAGAGAGACTCCGTATGACGTATTTCAGCACGCACCAATCCTGTAACGGTGGGTGGAAGATTTTCAAAATGTGCTGCCGCATGTGATCACAAAGGAGGCGAAGGAAAGACCAGCGCACGGCCAATCAGACTCGTCTGGCGCTGTGTCGATGCTTACGCTGAGCAAAGGGGATTGATGCAGATAGTGGCCGCGAAACTCTTTGGCAGTGAACTTGCACTTTTGTTTCATACGGGAATAAGTGGAACCCGTTTCTGCCTTGTTGTGAGCTAGATTAATTCGCCTACAAGGTATCTAGCGAGTGATAACGTTGTCGGGGGAGAAGACCATGCTGTTGTTTGTGGAGGTGAGTTAACGAGGTCATTTTGGCGACTGCGAAGGTTCTTCACAGCCGCGGATGGCGCCTGCCATGAGTACAACAAGAGGACATTATTGTGGTTTTGTAGAGCTGCTAAAGCTATTATTTGTTTTTTGGTTTAAAAGTGAGTAGTTAGCGATAAGCATGATTAGTTGAGCTGCTATGTAATACCTTGTTTATGTGGACGCGAACCGACAGTCGATTGTGAAAGATCCACGTGCGCGCAACAAATGCTAGCTATTTAGCCAGCCTCTTTTATTCGCGTGAGATGCGTCACTTTCATTGGTGAAATTCACAACTAAAGTAACGACCGCCTCAGATACTGAAGGCATCACGAATTCCATTAGCTTTTAATTGAACCTCTCGTTCAAAAATAACTTTAGCCCATTCAAATCCAATAAAGCGCCAGTCAGGTTAACCAGGCTGCGTTTCAGATGCAGGTTTGTAGCTCTTTGCCCTGAACTCTCGCTCTGGTTTATCGGAGTGGCTAATCAGATTAAATGGGTGAAAGGCCGACTATTTAAAACCTCCTACCTGTGTGCATTGAGTATTGCGTCGGGTAAGTAATGGATCTTGTGAGTGAGGTTTAGTAGTAACGTTAGCGTATAAAGTTTAAAGAAGTTGTGCATATTTCGGGTTGTGTGTTAATAGTCTGGGCCCTTGTCTATCCTGTGGTGTTTGTGTGCTCTTCAGATGTCCTTCACCAAGGTTGTGGCTATAAAGCAGTTTCATTTGAGATGGCAGATGTTATATTTGATGATGTTCCAATTGAGACCTACAGCAAGGTTGAAGCAGTGTTGTAATTTGTTCCTCCGCGTGTCATGTGAAACTTTGATAGCGTCGTACATGTTAACCTTAAAAGATCCAAGCCCTGCCATTTTATAGATTTTTCTTTTCTTCCCACTGGAAGTGATATTAACTCATTATCATTAATCCTATTTTGGATGGATGTTTCGAAAAACTTAGCAAACTTGCAATGCTGTGATTTCAGGAATGCAAAAGTTAACTGTTATGATGAAGTATGCGAATTAATTCTTGAAACCTTCAAAGGCCGTTATGAGGCTTTCGATGGGTTTGTGTCAGATCATACCTCTTACACCCTTTACATTATCAAGATCTGACTGGGATATTTCTACGTCTCACTGGCCAACTGTAAAGTACACATGACTGCTTATTTAAAGGCCTACAGGGAAGTTGCTTTGACCTTTGAATTCAAAGCTTCCAACTAAACAAGAATGCTGAGAATGGTGCATGTTCACTTGACACTGCTAGGATTCATTAAGCTCAAAAAGCATTTCAGATTTTATCTATGATTACTGAATGGGCAACATTATCACCATTATGCAAAATGTATAGATTATTGCTCTTTGTAGCCCACTATTGCATGTTTTTTTGCCCGTAGAAAATGTCTACATTGTTATTTAACTTAACAGGTTGGGTATTGAGAAATACAGTCAGGTACTTTACAATTGTAATGCTGTCCTGAATGCCTTAAATATTGTTTGGAAATTGAAGTATTACAGTATTTTTTCCCTGTTTTTGTATTCACCCTCCCACTTTGAAACAGGATGGTTAACTATTTGCCTTATAGACTGATGTCTTAATTACATGCTGACAGTTTATTCAACAGTTACTTCACATTACGTTTGTTCTGCCACAATGGATATCTGTCAGTTTCAGACTACTATAATGGGTAGTTAAATGACTAGTCTCAATTTGTTAACGTTTACTAAAGCTACAGTTGGAAAATGGGACTGATTTCTCTGGGTTTTATTCTACTGTGATCTTATTTGTTTTTTTGGGAACCTTAACAAATTTTTTTTTTAACCTTTGTGTTCAAGGTGACCACCAAGGGGGCCGGTCTGAATCCCAATGCTAAAGTGTGGCAGGAAGTGTCTGCACCAACCACTCAGGCTCCAGAGGCAGCCTCAGAGACGTGCCATTGGCCACAACCCGAAACGGTCTCCACTGAGGAGTCAGAGGGTACATAATATTGATTGGCAGCTTTTTAGTGCTGTAAATGTGTAAAAAAATAAAGTTTCTCAGATTGTTTACCTGGGGCCTATTGCACAAAACTAGGATAAGGGATTAAGCTGGTATCCCATATTGGTGGTCCTGGCTTCAATTTATCTGCTAATATAGTTATCGTTCTTGGTGTGAGTGTGCCTTCAGGGTACGTTTACACAACAGCAGTGTACTAAATTTTGCATACAGATGACAAGATCACCAATGTCCTGGCTTAATCCCTTATCATAGTTTTGTGCAATAGGCCCCTAGAAATGAAAATGGTCAATGTTAACACTCATACAACTCCATATTCTTTATTTTATATATGAAACAAAATAGTTTTTCTTCACACCTGATTAAGTAAATATAAATGTAACATTTTTGTTTGCTGTTGTTAGTTGATGACATGCAGGTAAATTAATAAAATAATTGATATTTTGTAGGTTTTATTGATTTGGGTTTATTTATTTTGTCTTTTTATCAACTCATGAACAACCTGAAGTTCCTCACAACCTCCCTAGGAGTTTAAGATTTCTAAAATAAAGCCCTTTTAGAACATGTTAAAGTTTTCCTAAAACCCAGTGATGATCAGTATCGCGCTTGGAAGGACTCAGAACCATTCTCACTGTAGAGATCTTTAACCCTAGTTTCTCCTCTCACTTCCTCCTTCCATTCATTCTGTTCTCATTTCTTTCTCTTATTCTCAAACTAAATTTCTTGCTCATTCTTGCAGTTGATTGGTTCTGCCCTAATGACCGTGAGATTATGAGATCTGAGGGTTGCGTGGCCTATTGTTCTTGTATGGTAACTGATCAGTAAGCTTCCAAACTCATTTATTACTGTCATTCCTCCACTGAAGGTTTCAAGGAGTATGTTGTTGGCTATGGTGACTCTGAGTCAGCCCCTCCTATGGAGAACAGCATTTTGAATGGCATGGAGTCAGCAGAACTGGCTTACCCACTCTATGAACCAGGTCTGCCACACACACCTACTTTCACATTTTAATTCCGTCAGTTATGCTTAATGGCTGATTGTCAATGGGGACTGTATGTTTTGTCGCTCAGTGGAGGGCGAGGCCATCGAGGAGCAGCCTCTGCTGTCTGAAGAGAGTCTGAAGGAGTCCTTGAAGAAGCAGCTAGAATTTTGCTTCTCAAGGTAACGCCCACGCTACGCCCAGACATGCTTACACTTAACAGATTTTTGTTTTGCATGAGACCTTCAGGGATGAATGGAAATTCGTAATCACCTGAACAATAAACCAATGCTTATTTACTCTTGCTTGAAACAATTCTCATTCAGAAATGAAATGCAGTGTTGTAATGGATCTGTGAATTTTAGAACTGATTTCATAGATATATTCAGCAGTATTGTAATTGTTGATAGTTTAAGTACACACAGTTGTAATCTCTTCATAATTTAATTCAATATGAAAAGAATAGCTCACCCAAATATAAAAAGGATCATCTTTTAATCACACTGATGCCATTCCAATGCAGTATGGCCAGTAGATCCCAAAAGTCTTTTTTTTTTTTTTTTTCGACCACATGACTGATTGGGAAGTTTGTATAGGTCACTATTAGGGATGAGTCACGATTTTCGAATATTCGATTAGTTGATTTAACTATAGAATATCGAATAGGCTGTGCGATTGTCGTCTAAAAAAAATCCAGGTTTGCTGCGCTGATGCGGTGGTGACGTGTTAATGTAACCAGCGGGTGGCGCGCGCTGTCAAATCCGCACATAAAAGCTGTCAATCAATTTTCACACAACAAAAAAATAATACATCATCATGCACACTACGTGGAGTCACGATGTCGAATAAGAGTTCTGTGTGGAATTCTTATAATAAAATTAATGAAAAAGAAGTGCAGTGCAAACTCTGCCATGCGATGCTTGCTTATCATAGGTCAACCACTACAATGCACAGTCATCTGAGAGCAAAATACCCAACAGGTCCATCCACAGGTCAGCAGCAATCAGTGGCTAGTTTTATGATCCGATCAACCAAGTCGGATGCTAGACGGGCAGAGCAAACAACGGCCCTCATCACGAAGATGATCGCTAAAGATATGCTTCCGATCAGCTTTGTAGAAGGAGAGGGTTTTAGAAGTCTGATGGAGTTTGTAGAACCCGAGTTTACTGTCCCGTCTAGAAAGACGATCACTGTCAGACTGGAGAAACTTTTTGATGACCATGGGAGCTGCACAGTCAGTTAGGGATAGTTGAAAAAATGGCCCTGACAACAGATTCATGGACAGCGCGTTTATCCACATTACAGTGAATTAATTGTTAACTATACCATAATGAATTAAACAGTCACCATTGGTCTCTCTCCCTCTCTTTCTTCATATATGTAGCCTTTAAACCGTTTTAAATTAATAGCGAATAAAAGCGATAACGTTCCAGTGGACAGATATCTATCATTGATTTTTTTTTCTTTTTTTTTTTCTTTTTTTCCGAAACATGCAAACATATCACCATTTATACAACAACAAGCTAGAAAGTCGACAAAGCAATTTCGGTCAGAATTACTGTAGCCTAATCGGTAACAAGCATTGAGAAAAATGTAAAATGCTTATTCCTCGCTTAATTTTTTATAGGTTGCACGTGAGGTTATTATAGCCGAACCAGACTCCAGACGCTTTCTACAGCCTGGTTGCACTTGAGGGGAAAAAAGCCTTCTTCCACTTAAGAGTTGTATAGCCTATTTTTAAGCACTTTTTATTTTAATATAGGCCATCTCTTTACATAAATATTATTGTCTACTTTAAAAAACTGATCTCGTTATTTTTCCAACCCAACTAATGATCCATCTGCGCTTTCTATATTGCGCATGAGGGAAAAAGGTTCCTTCCACTTGAGAATAGTTGTGCACTTTTAAACACTTTTTATTTTACTATATCTCTTTACATAAATATTTTTTATCCTTAAACTGTAATTTCGTTATTTTACTAACCCAACTAATTAGCCTACTCAGTGCTTTAGGTTGCACGTGTGAGAAAAAGCTTTCTTCCATTAAGAGTAGTGTACTTTTAAGCACTTTTTAATTTAATATATTTCTTTACATAAATATTATTTTCTATTAAAAAATATATATAATTTCGTTATTTTTTTAACCCAATTAATGACTCCGCGCTTTCTATAGGCTATCGTTGCACGTGAGGGAAAAAAGCTTCCTTCCACTTAAGAGTTTAGGCCTATGCACTTTATATGTCGCTTTACATAATTTTTTTAACTAAGTTTTTTTTAACTATAATTTAGTTATTTTTCTGACCAAACTAATACTCACCCGTGCTTCCAATAGGTTGACGCACTTTTCTCGGAGATAGGGCCTATTCATTTTTGATTTTGCCTATTTTTATTAACGGTCGTTCGTGTAGCCTAGCTAGTTCATGACCACTTTACAATATTTCATCAACATAGTTTATTTTGAAGCCTATTCTATTCTGTTTGTTCTGTGTACAAAATAAAATATTTTTTAAGTTAAATGCAGAGTAGGCTATAGCACTATTCGCACGGGATTAGTATTATCTAGGGACCTCTGAAATTAGGCTAATTCCCCACATCTGAGTTTTGCGTAATAAATAAAAAACGAAATTATGTTTATTTATTACTATAAAATAATCAAAACGAAATCGATGCCTGTTTAATGATTTCATACAGCTATATCTATAACGAAGTCTTGACATCATATCCGGGTAATAAGTCAGTAAATTCGAGTAAAATCACAGGCTTATCCCGTGCGAATGCGCGCCACGCAAAACTCAGATGTGGGGGAGTAATTTCTAAATCACAGAGGTCCCTAGATAATACTTATCCCGTGCGAATAGTGTTTAAGACGTATAAAAAAAGACGAGAAGATCAATATTTGTGTAGCCTGCCTGACACGGTATTTTCACAGATCTCATCTCTCATCATTTAGCCTATTTAAAATGGCATAAATGCATCAGTTATATTCTCAATTTAATTTACAGAGCCATCCCTACAAAGTTTTTAGGTTAACTATAGAAGAGACTATATAGAATTAGTGTGTGTCGCACTCGCAAGAACGGGCGTGGCATCAGGATGATTGCGTGATGTTGGTCAGCCTTCACGGCACAACCCGACTGTAGCCTACACGATGAACTTGAGTGCACATTAAATGAAAGGCATTTAGGAGATTATACACACATTTTCCCCCGGTCTTTATTTGTTTGTGCTGACCACGCCACTATCAGAGACCCGGCATTTAATTGACCAAAGGCTTCTATGCCAGTTTGCGTGCATGCGGGGGAGGGGTGCGATTTTCGAATAATATTCGAATAATTCCCAGCGATCATCGAATATTATTTTTGCTTGAAATGCACATCCCTAGTCACTATTTACTGATTCGTATGTTCAAATTTAGACCTTAAACGAACACATCCAGTGGTGTGATAATGGGTTCCAATCAATGGAATATATAAATCATGCAATGGGAGCTTGAAGTTAGCAAAGCACATGTTAAAAAAAAATCTAACTGTTTACGCTTAATCCGTTAAATCAATTAAAACGCTTACGTATTGAGTGCTATAAATATCACTGCAAGTGTTCAACATCTGTATTTGTTTTTGTTTTTTCTACAGGGAGAATCTCTCCAAAGACCTTTACCTGATATCTCAGATGGACAGTGATCAGTTTGTCCCTATTTGGACAATTGCGAGCATGGAGGGGGTCAAACTGCTGACTACTGATATGGACCTGATACTTGAGGTGCTACGAGGTATAAAAAAAAAAGGAAGCCTGGCCACAGTTCTGAAATTTGTTGGTTATTCCTTGCATTTAACTGTGTTTTTCTGTCCTTCTCAGCCTCTCCCATGGTGCAGGTGGATGAGAAGGGTGAGAAGGTACGACCAAACCACAAGCGATGCATCATCATTCTCAGAGAGGTCCCTGAGACCACACCTGTCGAGGTGAGGCTATGCTGTATGTTCATCTCTTGTGGCCGTATTTGATAGCGGTTATTAATGTGGTTACCCCGATGATGATCAGTATCGCGCTTGGAAGGAACCAGAACCATTGTTGCTGTTGAGATTTAATTTTGTACCTCTCTCCAACTCCTTTATCCATCCTCTCTCTCTCTCTCTCTCTCTCTCTCTCTCTCTCTCTCTCTCTCTCTCTCTCTCTCTCTCTCTCTCTCTCTCTCTCTCTCTCTCTCTCTCTCTCTCTCTCTCTCTCTCTCTCTCTCTCTCTCTCTCTCTCTCTCTCTCTCTCTCTCTCTCTCACCCAGTACAGTGGATTTTGCCCTAATGACCGTGAGATTATGAGATCTGAGGGATATTTGGCCTTCTGTTTCTCAGTAATATTCACTCATTCTTTTAATTTGCTGACTGATACTTTTGTCTCTCTGTCAGGAGGTGGAGGCACTTTTTAAAAGTGAGAAATGTCCGCAGGTCATCAGCGTGGAGTTTGCACACAATAACAACTGGTATATCACATTCCAGTCTGACACTGATGCTCAACAGGTATATTGACAAACACATTTACAAATTGCCTTGCTCGCAGAATAAATGTCTAAATAATTGGTAAAGTCATACTCTCATATGTTAGGGTTAATTCAAGATCTCTGCTACCAAATTGAGTTTAATTGTAATCATGTTGCAAGTATTTTTTTTTCATGAATGGCTGTGATGCCTTTTTTGTCAAGTCAACTTAATTGGCATTGTTAAAAGCACTATATAGTTTCAATGCAGCTTCAGTGTTAACAGGAATTTTTTTTACCATTTGATTTGGCTGTACAGTCGTTCTGGAGAAAACGGTGATGTCATTAGCTCATTTCAATTATCATATAGTGACAATGTGGGCAGATCAGTAATTTAGTTAATAGTTAATTTAGTTTACTAAATGGGAAAAAATCAGTTATTAAAAGGCCATTTAAAAGGCTTCACTGAAGTTATCCTTTTTTGACACATTTGCTGATATGATAAACAATATGGACTAGGGGTGTAACGGATCACAGTTGATCCGTGATCCATACCGATCACGTCCCACGAATTGGCACACACGTTTTTATTTATTTTTTTACTTGTGGATTAATCTTAATTGTTTAGTGATCGCAGAGTAAAATACTCTTTAAGTAATTTTGTTCCTTTAAACTCTGCCGAGTTTCAGTGAAACTACAACAGGATGTGTTCACGTGAACAGAGCATGTTAATCAGCAATGGCTAGCGGAGGAGCAGAAGAACTTGAAAAGCCTCCCGCATCATTCAAATCGCATTTATGAGAGCATTTTGGCTTCCCCATAAAATATAATAATGATGGAGGAAGGGTGGACAACTGTAACAGTATGTAGGCAATGTGGCACGAGAAAGCAGTATAAAAGTGGTAATACAGGAGAATGGCTACATATCTGAAACGACACCTGCTGATGCCCATTTTACACATACTCCGTTTGCAGTGCGTCTTTTTTTTCCATGCACATGTTAATGGATTACAGCTTTCACACTGCTTGTGGTTTCGGTCCGTCAGTGCGTTCCAGGAGCGGTGTGTAGGCTATACAGCAGGTCAGCAATCGTTTTCCAACCGAGTTCTGGACGCGCTGAACTAAAGTGATCGGGCATTGTCCGCATTAAAACATGCATCGATACTAGATTTTTGCAATTCCACCACAGATGCATATAATGTAAAGTCTACTCCGTTTCAAAATGTGTTATTTAAACATAGCTGTTCACAAGCTGTTTCTAAAGTAGGTACTAGGCTATATAAATATAAAATAATTAATTTAATAAAACATTGTTTAAATGTAGTGCGTTTAAACATGATATCTACACAAATGTGTAGATTGGCCTACAAAGAGAATTGCTATGCTGACAAGCCATGTTCAGTAACAACGTTTGGATTTTAAATAAAAAACTGAATACATGTTGCGTGAAACCGGCATGAGAGGTCCACTCTCTCCCCTGAATGTAGCCAGACAACTGAGAATGTTGACATCCTAATCTTTTGGGGAAAAAATGTCATAAGCTTAGGCCCATTGTCTTGTCTCAGGTTTTCATGTTACACTTTAACAACTGAATAAAATTTGACTTATTCAGCTAGTTATTTTATTTTTTAAAACCATAGGCTATAGGTTATTTTTGTTAACACCAAAGGTTCTTTGTTAACCTATAAACGAAATAACTTTTGGTGTTAACATAACCTTGTAATAAATGGAAAGCAAATAAAAATGGTTTCCTCTCCCTTTTTTTCTGATCCGATCTGTGACTCACGGTGAGTTTTGTGATCCGTTACACCACTAATATGGACTTTTGCTCTGCTGTCGCATGGAAGGTTTTGCATTTTGTTTGGTGATTTAATCTTTTTCTGAACACATTGTTTCACAGGCTTACAGATACTTGCGTGAAGAAGTCAAAACCTTTCAGGGCAAACCAATTATGGTGAGTGTACATTTGAATGGTCATGTTTGTTGTAAGCATGCGTGCCTGGCTGACACTTCAAACACAACCAGTGTCACTTGTGAACAGATGTGTGACTGTGCGCTCAGTTTCAGTTCTACAAGTATGGCTGCATTGTTCTCAAGGATGCTGTGATAATCAGTAGGACTCTTAGAAGTATCCAAATTTGACCCTTGTTTTGTCAACCAATCAGTGATTTTAGGTGTCCTATCATTATGTAATAGGTCTGTGCAATATGGACAGAATAATCATGTTCCGATTTTTGTGTTGTTGCCATTTTGGGCTATTGTTTTTGCTTTTTCAAATATACCAGTGCACAAGAAGTACATAACATGTCACAATTAAATAACATGGTATTAACAGCTTGATAATCACAACTGTAATTAACTGACTTTAAATAAATTATGGTTAACTAAACTGAGAAAAAAAAAATTCCAGATATTTTCTCAAATTTGCTTTGGCATTAGTGCCCATATAAAAGCTAATTATTCAAGGATGTAGTTTTGGTACAGTCTATGGTTTGAACATTAGCTTATTAGTATTAGCTGCCACATAAAAATGAGGTCTGTTTCACAAACAAAAACCTAAGAAAGAACCCTCTGTCTGTAGGTGGCGCTTGTAGAACGAGAAATAGAGCCGTTTCCCTAGTAACCTCAAGAAAACAAAGCAGTGCTGAGCTTATGAATATGTGTATGTATACATATCTGCAGTTACATGAAGGGAAGAGAAAATTACATCAACTCTTTTCTCAAGGCAGTCATTTCCCAGAGATGCATTATATCAATTAAAGTAGAATGATTTATACTAGACTAATTTCCCTCAGCCATTGCTTGTAAAGGTTATAAAACCTCTGTTCTTAAAGAAACCTGCACTGCATGCTATCTGCGTGAGACTGTTGCTTACTTTGTACTTCAATAAGTCAAACTAACTTTACTTAACGTTTTTTTCTTTACTATAGCACAATAGGAACAGCTCGGGCAAATCTCATCCACCTTTCAGAGTATGCTATGTTGATTCGCTGGCCACTAATAAACTGGGCTTCAGCCATGTTGAGCTGATGATCTGTCTTTTTAGTTCATAAAGGAACTTGGCACTTATATGCATCATGCGTTCTGAGCTTTTATAATTCATTAATAGCCTAATTCACTCACCTCCATATTTGTTACGCTGTGTAACCATGCACACAATAACATTGTAGTATTCGGAATTAAAATAGAAATAAATAAAATCACAGTCTTATGCAGTTTAGAAATCACATTTGCTCAAATCGCGCTTGTTTTGCGAATAAATTGCACATCCCTATTATTTCACCAGTAGGAAAGACCCCTGTAGACAGTCTATGGGATTATGTAATCCACAGCCATGATTTTAATCCTGTTCAAAATCTGTTTACATTTGTACAACACAGACATTTTATCTTGTGCAGTCCACATTTTTAAAGGGCTTGTTTACCCCAAAATAAAAATGACCCCATGATTTACTCAAACTCAAGTCATCCTAGGTGTATATGACATTCTTCTTTCTGATGAACACAATCAGAGATGTATTAACAGGGTGGGAAATTAACTTTTTTGCCATTTTGGATGTCCAATTTTACCAGCCACTTTTTTACAGAATTCAAATTTAAAAGAAAGTGCACTAGCATAGTATGGGGTGAATTTGGGACATTGGGACATTTTTCCCCAGTCATTTCAATGGCAGAAACGGTCAGAATCATGAAAGTTACTCGACAAAGGTGCATTATTGTTACTAGCAACATCATTCTTTGACAAAAGCTGTCCAATCCGTTACAATGATTTTTTTAAGTAGTAATCAGTAAAAATGTTTTCCAATTCACCCACCACTGTGGCTGGTATACACAGCAAAGTCACCCGCCACTTTGAAAAAGTACCCGCCATTGGCTGGTGGCGGGTGCTAATTTCCCACCCTGTATTAAAAATGTCCTGGCTCTTCCAAGCCGTATAATGGCAGTGACTGTTGCTCTGTTTTTGAAGTCCATAGAAGTGCATCTATAGCCATTATAACTGTTCCACACGGCTCAGGGCATTAATAAAGGCCTTTTAAAGTGATGCGTTGGTGTAAGGAAAATATCCATTTTTAAAACTATAGAGTAACATTTCTAACTTTTGGTGGACCAGTTTTTGTATTCAACTTGCAGAAAAAGTTTAACGCCTCTTGCAGTTCAAAATGATTACGATGTGTAATTAAAAAAATAGTTGTTTGCAAAATACATGATAATATTTTTGCACATTTTAATACAGGTCTGTCTTTTGTATGTTTGTCATGGTAGGCTCGCATCAAGGCCATTAACACGTTCTTTGCAAAGAACGGTTATGGGGCTGTTGACTCTGGTGTGTACTCCACTCCATCACAGTACTCGTCTCCAGTTTACCTGCAGCAGGTGTACCAGCCTCCACAGCAGTACCCTCTCTACAGCCTTCTTCCACAGACGTGGACCCCCTCACCCACCCCTTATTTTGAAACGCCACTGGTGAGAACTTAAATAATATATATGCTTGAAATATTGTGAAGTGTTTTACAGATGAATGAAAGGATTTTTTCACCCCAAAATTAAATGAAAAATATGGAAATAAGTGACCAACATTCTTCAAAACTTTCTTTTCCCCCATTTAATATAGTAGTTGCTCACATAATTGATTGATTTTGCCGTTGTGATGTTCAGAAACACAAATATAGCTGTATATGAAAGATGATCAGAACAGATTTGGTTGTTTTGACCCAGTGATGATCAACTAAGCGCATAGAGGGAAGCAGGGAGTGATAGAAGTTTTGTGGAGGGGTTCTCTCTCTCTCTCTCTCTCTCACTCTCACTCTCACTCTCACTCTCACTCTCTCTCACTCTCTCACTCCCCACCCCAAGTCTGTCACTTCTGTCCCAGTGAGCGTAAAGATTATGAGATCTGAGGGTCACTTATAGAATGACAACTAAATTACTTTTCTATGGCCAAGCATTGTAGCAAGTGTCATTTTGCCATTTGAATGCAACTCATCCAATAAGCTGCCTTTTTTTGTTTGTTAAATTTGTATTGTAGTCACGGAGGCTGAATGTATAAGCCGATGTAGTCTCAGTGGGTTTCTGAGTTTGTTAATCAGGTTTGTGATTGCAAGGGAGTTACTGGAGTGCAGAATGAGGAGTCAGTCAGGACAGGTGACTGCTTTCTAAGTTACCATACCAACAGTTGTTTGGTTCATTTAGCATATTGCGTTAATGTAAAGAGGTGCTTTGGGCATGCTATGTAAATTGAAGATAATTTGTAGCTTGAGAATGTGTGGGTTAATCTTGGCTGTTTCATCTTCCAGGCTCCATTTCCCAATAGCACATTTGTTAATGGCTTTGGCACAGCAGGAAGCTACAAAACTGGCTCGTCTCCAATCAACCTTACACGGAACTACAACCGCAACCGGTAAGATCCCGAAATCTGCTTGTTGTTTTAAGAACCTCTTTCTTAGCCTATCCCTTTCCCTCTTTGCCAGAAACATAATAGGTTGTTTCTTCTATCTTGGGAACTTTATATCCCAGGGGTATGTTTTTAATCAAATGTTTTTTAATAAAAACCAAATTGTTTTTATCAAGCTCACATTAAAACCATCTTGTAGACTACCTTGCCTTGCTACTTTTAAAATATTATAAATGTATTCACTTAGCAGATATACTTGATATTTGTGGGAAATATTTATCCACAACTTGCAATTATCCCTCATGTATTGTGCGTTTCTAATTAAATTGGCTGTAGTTTTTGTTCAAGTGTGAAAATTGATGTTGATTCCCTTGTCATGCAGAAAGTGAGGCAAAGCTCTGTGTTTGAGGCACTGGAGTCAGACTGTCTTTGTTACTTTTACTTTCTAGACTTCCACTTTATTCCAGAAAGAATGTAATCAATGCCTTCAGGTAAATTTGCTCTGCTTTTACTGATGTGTTTCTTCATCTTTAAGGGTTAGTTCACCCAAAAATTTAATTTGTGATTTTTATAATGTTTCCTGATGTGTACTTGTATTTGGTAAAATTATGGCAATCAAAAAATGCCATAATTTAGTAATAAAGGCCTTTTTTTCCTATACTGATATTAGCCCTCTGGCTTGAATGCCCTGTTTCAAGGTGTCGTGTCTGCTTTGAGACTTCAGTGAAAACACCCACTGTTGTGATTGGCTGACATCTTTGAGTATAGAATATGTGGCGGTTGGGGACACATTATGGGAACCGAATCGTAGGGCTGTGCAATTAATTGTATTTCGATTTTGGCTCCCAACAATCACCAAAATAGTATAATCGAGAAAAAAACGATTATTTTGCCATGTTCTGTTTTGCAAGAAAACTCTTATTTTGCGTTGCTTTCTGATTGAAATGCGCACGCGCACATCCACCCCTCCTGAAGCCAGAAACACACTCAGGTCGTGACTTGTGTGCATATCATCCGCTGGAATTTAAAAACTCGGCGCGAGTAAAGATTGCAGAAGGAGGGCAGTTACAGCAGCGTTTGGTGAGCAAAAAAGGCAAAACCAATTCTGTTGTCTGGCAACAGTTTGGCTGTGAGGACTCGGACGACAATCAGAAACATGCTTACGTGCAAGATTTGCTACATAGTGGCTGCAACGCCCCTTGAACACCCCGAATTTGTTTAACCACTTAAACATTAAACATAGTGACCTTTGACAATCTAATAAAGAAACAAAAACATCAATCCACAACCTTCGTAACCCAGGCATCCATAACAGACACACTCTACAACACAACTCCCTATCCATTGAAATCGGAAAGACACAAAAAAATAACTGATTTCGTTCCAAAGTTTCTTCTGCTTATCAAGCCTGCATTTATTTGATATATACAGTAGTGTTTATTGATGTTACAAGAGATTTTTAATTTTAAAATATTTGCTTTTTTACTTTTTATTTATCCTACTTTTCAAGTATTCTATCTGCTGGTATAAGCAGCCCTACCAGCATTGTTTACTTGAGTCATTTTTATTTTGTCTTACATATTAGTTAAATGATTTGCTGTTAATTCTGGGGGCTGATGGTGAGCCAGCCTTTAATATTCTGGTCGAGTTACTAGCTGGAATTTGTTGAATATATTTTGCCAAAATGTTGCTTACTTGTTTTCAAGAGATTGTGGAAGGTTTTTATTTTTACTTTAACTTTATTATTGATCTTAATACTTCAAAAAGTACAACAAATGTTACAATTTCAATTAAAGAATTGTTGAAAGGTGTCTTTTTAATAAATGCAACACATTCCCAAAGTCATGTGAAATAATCGTGTTACATAATCGTGATTTCAATATTGACCAAAATAATCGTGATTATGATTTTTTTCCCCATAATCGAGCAGCCCTACCGAATCGTGGGTTTTGTAAACCGTGCCACTCCTAATATGCACCTAAAACACAATCATCCGTTTCAGTTTTCATCCTTTTTATTTATTGTTTTTGGTATTTATTCAAGTGCTTTTTTGTAAACAGTCCATAGCTTTTATTGTTTTTGGTTATTTTGTTAATTTATTGTGGATATTTAAAATGTTTTCTGTTTTCAGTGTTAAATAGTTTTTAGAAATAGAATTGTATTGATCTTTGAAACGGTGTACCTACATTATGCCATTATCATTATTTTAGATGAAAATGGTCTCAGAATGACTATATAATATGGTTTATCTCAATAATTTCTAGGCCAATTTATTTTCCTAGATGCAAATAAATTTATGCAATAAACAAGATACGGACTTTATTCAACAATTTATTCTAGCCTGTTGGACTCTTGCGCTGTTGACGCAGTGTAAAAAGTGCAGCGCGTTCGAGTTCTACGGCAGAACGGCTTCTGGGCATGCGACGTGGTGCTCATGTGAACAGCGTCAGCCAATGGTAAGCTGGTATTCTGGAAAGAGTCTGACACAGGCCGGAAGAAATTGTTGAACAAAGTTGTTGTTTTAGTTTTTTGACCACAAATTATTTGCGTCGCTTCATAAAATTTATTAAGGTTGAGCCACTGGAGTCACATGTCTTAACTAACTTCCTGGGCCTTGAAAGTGTTAATTATATTGCTGTCTATGGAGAGGTGAGAGAGCTTTTGATTTTGTCCATTTGTGTTTCGAAAATGAACGAAAGTCTTACGGTTTTGGAATGATATGAGGGTAATTAATGACATTTTCTTTTTTTTTAGGTGAACTATCCCTTTAAATCAGTCTAATGCACGTTTATTTTACTGCTACTCAACCATGAGTAAGAGCTCAATAGTGAAAGAGCATCATGACTCTGCATCTTGATGCACGTTAGCTTTCACAGTGAATGAATAGCAGTACATTGTCACCAGATCTGTCATGTAACCCTGTCCTTGCATGCATCTGTTGCTCTGTGTGTATGAG
The DNA here is from genome assembly GCF_024679245.1 of Pseudorasbora parva. Classification (NCBI taxonomy): domain Eukaryota; kingdom Metazoa; phylum Chordata; class Actinopteri; order Cypriniformes; family Gobionidae; genus Pseudorasbora; species Pseudorasbora parva. The sequence goes on along the minus strand of NC_090183.1, from coordinate 35,464,378 downwards.
AATTTCCTGATGGTGTCTTGAAGTACATGCATTATAAATAAAATCCGTGTAGGTGTTTTATAAGGACAGTTAGCCAATGGCCTATATAGTGCCAATATATTCTTGATACAATTTAATTGCAAATTAGATGTATTATTGGCTGAAATGTAGTAAACAATATTTGGCAACTTTATATTTAACTACTCCATGCTTGTTGGGTACAATGCACTTACTGTGTTCATGTTGTTTTGCAAAACATCTTTCCTGCTTAGGTGGGATGTGTGTAAGGTTAGGGACGGGTTTAGTGGCATGGCTAGGTTTAAAAGTGGGTTAAGGTGTAGGGATGAAATGAATCATAGTTCTGTGGTTCATATGGACCAGGTTCGGCACACGTGATTCATAAACTAATTATAAAGTTGTCTTCCCAATTTACATAACCATTTTTTACACCAATCCAGTGCAAGAAACAAAAGATAACTATTCGGTACCCACACACTCATAGAGGTATTTCAGAGACACTCAAACCCTGAACTTGTGCTTGAAAAGACACATACACACACTGTCTGACTCCTGCTGTGAATCTACAGGTTGTACTGTATGGGGCAGAGCAGACATTTTCAGTTTGTAATTGTAGTGTCTCTTTTCCAGCTGAACTAAATGGGTTTTATTTCTATTTAAAAAATAAAATTAAAAACACTAAATGATAGTGGGGATGGTGCTGTGGTGTGCCAAACTGGTGCGTATATAATTGACTACTGCAGCATTCCTGCTACAAAATAAATGAAATTGGTGTCACTTCAGGAATTTCTCAGCAAAAGACTTTTATTTTTGCCACTACATCTCTAATGCAGAACATCTCCATTTGTGATGCTTATTTTACACTATCAGAGAGACCACCCTTAAAGCCCAGCTGGAAAAACTATTTGTTCTACAGATGTTTACTCAGCTTGGCTCTGGCTTTTGAGCCTCGGTTTAGTTACATGCTATCACTTCTGAGAAATGGCTGATTTTTCTGTGCAGGAACCATGTAAAGCCACAGCCTCGTGCTGATGTGTGTCAGCTGACCGAGACTTCATCCGGTACCTGTAGTCCACAGCCTCCATGCACCCCCACTTCAGACACCACTGCCTCCACCCTCACCCCGCTCTCTGAGCCACCAGTTTCCCCCAGAGAGAACCACCAGTCTGAATTTGGCATCAACAGCCGGGCCAGGTCAGTACACACAAATGATATAGGTAAAAGAAAAATGCTGCTACATGTCTTATCCAAGTAATGTAACTGTTGCTTATTAGCAGCAGATTTGGTTTTGACCCAGTGATGATCAACTAAGCGCATAGAGGGAAGTAGGGAGTGATGCTGACTTAAGGAGTTCTTTATTTTCTCTCTGATCTCCTTCTCTTCTCCTTTCATTTCTTCCTTTATCTCTTGTCTCTCTCCTTAGTCTCTGTCACTCCTATCCCAGTGAGCGGTAAGATTATGAGATCTGAGGGTCATCTGTTAAGTGCATTCTCTGAATAGTGACAGGTTTGATGATAGGAGTTTATGTAATGACTTGTGTGGTGTGTCCAGGAGAGGAAGCTATCGCAGCATGAGGAGGAGAAGAGAAGATGAAAGAACGGTAAGTCCTAAAATTTTGTTGCATGGTTCTCTAAAATGTTTTTTTTTGTCTCTCGTTTCATTCAATTTCATTTTACACAGAGGCAGAATCCTGAATCAGAGGTGAAAGCTCCGCCTCCAAAGTTTGACCTTGCAACCACCAACTTCCCGCCTTTGCCAGGAGGTGTGCCAAACTATCTGCCAGGTGTGACCATTCAAACAGAGTCAGTGTTGGAGAATCGCATGGCAGATGTAGTTAAGGGCATCAGCAGAGACAAGGTAATAAGAACTACTTCCTGTGTGTTCTCAATAACATTTGTTTTGCTTTTTCACAGAGAACCTCATATCACTCAAATTGCAATTTTTCTGTGTGCTTTAGCCTGAAACAAATAAGCAAGATGTTAGTCAAGATCCCAGAACATGTCATGTGGAAGCCCAGTCGACCGGATTCTCCGCTCCAGCGCCAAAGCTTCCCGCCACAAAACAGGACACACCTACTACTAGGTACACACATGCATCTACATTAGGATTCTATGCTCAGAAGTACTGAACACATTAAGCATCAAAAGTACTAATTAACCATTACGTTTACAGCATTTATCTATCTAGGTTTTGAACCTAGAACATTTAAAATGATATGAAGAAGTTATTAATAAATAAATATTACTATTAAGTTTGTTTGAATAGAAGCAGGTTGTCTAAAACTGGAACTCCACATTTCTCTGTACAGTGCGTCACATCAAGTGAAGAAACCAGAAAAAGAGGTTCTGACTTCTGACACGCCTCCAGAGCCTGCATCAGTAACCACACACCACGACCAGCCCATTTCTGCCCCCAAACCTTTGTGCAGCCAATCAACTTTAAGCCCTGCATCTGCTCCACCTCTCTCATCAAGTACAACTATACAGGTACATGGCTTCATGTGATAAATTATGAACGCTCCTGGTGTTTATTCATATATGAAAGTGAAAACCAATTTTGTTAACCTTTTTAAGTTTATTTTTTGACTCACCTCAGGAGCCTCGGAAGCTGAGCTACGCGGAGGTGTGTCAGAGGCCTCCCAAAGACCCTCCCCCTACACCAGTAGCCCCACCCAGCCCAAGTCCCACCCCTTCTCCCACTACAAACCAACCACTACGTGAACTTCGGGTCAACAAAGCGGAAGGCCCGGCTTCATCCCGCTGCAGCCCTGGTGATAAAATTGAGAAAGGAAGCGAGAGTCGGACGTCTAGAGAGCAGACTGGCTATCAACGTGGTAATGGCCCCAGAGGGTCAGGCTTTAAGCTCAGAGAGCAACAGAGACGGCCTACACAGGGTCGACGCTCCTCTCCACAGTCGGGGTACAACAGACGCATTGGAAAAGAACAAAACATCCCACCCAGATCGCTAAAGTAATGCCTCGTATGCCCACAACACATGCACACTCGTGTGTATACGTAGATACACATCTTATTCACAAAGCAAGAGTATATAAATCTATATATCTATATCTATATATAAATCTACATATGAAAACTGAACTGTCGCACTGTGGTGCCGAAGAATCCTCTGCCTCCCGAATGACTTGATATCTGGGAAGTTGATTCTTAAAAGTACAGAAGAAAACTAGGAATTTAAGGAAGATGGAAAAACCTCTTACACTTGAAAGAAGAAATGGAGACCATGCTTCCTGTGTTGTCTGTGATTTACAGTGATTGATTAGCTTAAGAATGAGTTTTGATTTTAATTGGAGTGTTTAAGGTCATGGCACTAGTGTACAATGTTGTACATTTTTAAAAAAATATTTTTTTATACTTATCTATAGTACTTTTATCTAGTACTGTTGGTGAGAAATCAAGCCAGCACATGTTGTTTGTATGCAACAGATCACACAAAGACAGCATGCCACCGCCCCACCAGTCCATAAGTCACCTGTGTGTTTGTACACTACTTTCTGTGTTTGCATCGGTCCTAAAAGGGGATTTCAGATGTGATACTCTCCCAAATCTGTAATTGACAGAATTATTCATGATTCATAGTTTGGAATTTTTTATTGGAAACATGCGCAAGTTTAAAGGGGTCATATGATGGTTCTAAAGAGATTTTTGTTTTTGTTTATTTGGTTTAATGCAGTTTAGGTAGAAATGTTTATTTTACATACACTGTACATTATTGTTGCTCCTCTATGCCCCTCATTTCTGTAATGTGCTGATTTTTTACAAAGCTCATCATTCTGAAAAGCATGGTGTGTTCTGATTGGCCAACCATCCAGTGCATTGTGATTGGCCCGAATACCATAAAGCTGGTGAAACACAGGGCAACTTTTTGAGCAATGTTGCTGAAAGATGTTTCTGGGGCATTTGCCCATTCCCAATGGGCAAATGCCCACAGAAACATCTTTCAGCAACATTGCTCAAAAAGTTGCCCTGTGTATCATCAGCTTTAGAGTCTTGATGGAAGTGTCAACACTTCTTACAATCTTTGGAACATCAGCTGCCAGAGCAATATTGACATAACTTTGAGAAGCCAGACCGACATCAAGATGTTGGGTCTGGGAACTCATCATTGACGGGGCTCAATCTGAGGGGGGGATAAAGGTTGTCTTTTAAATTCCCTCTGCATGCAATTGGATAGCCCTACAACCAGACAGAGCAATGTGAACTGGAGGCTGGTTGATAGATTAAACTTTCGCCGTATCCGGTCCACTGGCGTTCTTTTCTCAGAGAGAAGCTTAACTCCGAGTCTTCCAGAGTTGCGGCCAATGCTGATTCGAAAGACTGCTGTTCGCTAGCTTTAGTGTTTACAAGTAGCATGCAACTCTGCCATCATCATGTTTAGCCCGCCCACCGACTCTATACACAATGTGATTGGCCTGACCAGAGTTTGGTTTTTACAGCTCAGAAGTCTATTGAGAGTTGCTAGATGACACTCGCAGCAAATAAAGTTTGCTGCCGCTAGGGTACGTCTAGATTTCTAGGCCAATATTGACAGATGATAATGTCGGTCCTACCTTATCAGTTTGAGCCCGAGTCTAATCTGGCTGATGGAGATGACCAAAGCTGGTTGATTTATGTTTCCAGCGCGACTGGATTAGAAAGTATCAGATTGGCAAGTTTGCATTTGTTATCGTGGAAGCAACAAAGATGTG